>NC_056731.1:536834415-537111915 GCF_019279795.1 Protopterus annectens
CCCGATAAATGGAATAAGGATTATATATTCATTACCATTGATGTGGATTATATATTCATTACCATTGATGTGGTTGATTTATTTACTAGCATACCTAAAGATGCAGGTTTAGAGTTTTTCTCTAACAGCCTTAGAAAGTATTCTGGGTTCACCTGGGACAAGATTTGTTTGCTCACTGAACTCATGTCCCTGGTGTTGGAACATAACTATATAACCTTTCAGGGTGAACTCTTTAGACAAAAGATCGGGGTGGCCATGGGCGCTTCCTGCGCCCCTATATTTGCTAACATGGTCATGTTAGAATGGGAAACCGAATATTTTTTCAAGAGTAAATACTATGAAAAGGTTGAATATTATGCCCGATTTTTGGATGATTTATTCATATTATGGAAGGGGTCTGAGAATGAGATTTATGAGTTTGTTGAATTCCTCAATAACACTACTGAATTCTTGAAATTTACCTATAAATTTAGTACTAAGGAGATTGCCTATTTAGATACCCTTATTTGGCATACAGATGTTGGATTTGCTTCTAGAATTTTTAGAAAGCCCACTTATTCCAATGATTTTATTGCCTATAATAGTAACCATCCGCCTTACATGTTTAAAAATATTATCAAGGAACAATGTATTAGGACGGCACGAATGTCCTCCAGTGAGGACGTTATGAAGGAGGACATAGATTTGCTGTGCAATATGTTCCATAAAAGGGGATACCCGATGAAAATGATTAAGAAAATTTCACAATTTGTCATTACCCAATGGTTTAACAAGTATAAACCGTTGCTTGGTGACATTGATGGCATAAATAACATTAGGGTAAAAGAAGTGACCAACAGTTTTAATAGAGTATGTGTGCTTACCTATAATCCTTATGTACACTATATTAAGGAAATTTTGTACAGACACTGGGATGTCATTTACTCAAATGGTTTAGACATTAAGCTAGGAAACAAACCAAAGATTGTATATAAGGTAGCACCTAATATCAAAAGACTCTTGGAATGTACAGATAAGATGAATCTAGTGAAAGATAAATATGCCCGAGGTAGTACCAAATGTGGTAGATGCCGCCAGTGTCACTACATAAATGAAGCTGATAAAGTAATATTAGCTGATATTAATCATACTGTGATTAAATGTAAAAGAGGTAATTGCAATAGCAAAAAGGTGGTCTACCTTGCCTGTTGCACAGCATGTAGGGCTTATTACATTGGAAAAACTGAGAGATGCATTAAAAAACGAATATATGAACATTATTATAAGATTAGTAAACAAGATACCACCATTGCATTATATAGGCATGTGCTGGACAAAGGGGAAAACCATAATTTTACATTTGCTATCATTGATCAAATTAAGACGTTTGAAGGCAACTGGAAAAATGAATTAGCTCTCAAGGAGAGTATATGGCAAATAAAAACTGATGCGACTAGATATCCTGGTCTTAATGACCACATTAGCATCAAACCTTTCCTTGTTGAATAATTAATTTTTGATTAGCCCATTGGGAGATATGCTGAGCAGTTTTTAGAATTTTTTAGAAGTTTTTAGAATAGCATACTGTTTTATTTTTAATATTTATGTATTGTGAAATGTTTATGCGCATTATTTACAATTCATATTTATATTTACATTCATATAGTTTCTATACTAGCCTTTATATATGAATTTGAATATGTAACTAGATACATCATCTTACATTATATGTATATATTTAAGGCTAGTTTTATATTTAATATATATATATATATTTTTTATATTTTCTATCTTGACATTATGTTTAGTATCTAAGTGTGTTTAGTTTAATAGTGTCTATATTATCTTGTAGATGAAATTTAGTCCATACATATACAGGATCCCTATAGTTTTTTTATCCAAGGATGCTGTTGCTTTAAGAAATTTGGCGCACTTTTTGAATTGTGGTACATGTGTAGTGTATATAAGATCAATTAATTTTAATGGTATCAGTTCTGAGGAAGATTGGTTGTACCAATCGAAAGCGCTTAACTGTGGATTATCTCTTTGGATTTATCATGTTCTCTTGAGACTTTTGGTGGTTTAAATAAAGAAGTATTGCACAGAGCTCGCTGTTTCTGCTGTTTCTGAATAAGTGATTTCCTGTATCCGCACGAGCAGCGTCCTGACCAGCACTTCTGTTACCTGTTTGTCTTCTGGTTTCGTTACCTTTTTATTGTTCCTAATCTTTGTTTTGTTGACATTCTTTGCTTTTTACTACTTTATCCGCATACACTACTGCACTAACTAAGCCATACAACATGCAATGCAGGTTCAGCCTGCAAATGTATTTCTTTTTTCATGATATTTAAAGGAAAGTGAATCAGAACACTTACAACTGCACACTGCAAGACAACACAATGCAGGTTGACTCACTTGCAGGGAAATTTGGACAGTTTGGGCTCCTGCTTTTGGGTATACACAAACAGTCAGTTGCTTATGTTTCAGTCCAAAGTACTGAGAAATCCATCGCTACTTACATATTTCCGAGTCATTGGGAATGTGGTTGCGATAATACGCAAGTACAGAAAATTCTGAAGACAATTGGCTATAGGAATTTGCATCCCACACCTTTGTCTCAACATCCTCCTTTTTGATGAGGTAAACTTGCTTCTCTTTTGCCTGGTGTACAATGAATAATCAGTTTCTACAAACACCATGATGTCTCACCATCCTCCTTTTTGATGAGGTAAACTTGCTTCTCTTTTGCCTGGTGTACAATGAGAAATCAGTTTCTACAAACACCATGATGTGCCCAGTTTATAAAACATTTCCATTCTGTCAGTTGTTTTTTTTCAGGAGCTGCTCTTTCTGCCGGTATGATTACATCCTTAATAACCTATGTCCCAGTTACTTTCTGATGACTAAATTGCACAAAGACAAGGTTTTCCCCAGCCAGAGCTTTTTCTTATTCTTTTCTGATTGATTTTCCCTTTCATTTCTCATATTTATTTTTGGTGGCATTCAGACAGTACAACTAGTAGTCAGTAACCAACTATTAGATTTATAACTGATGTTTTTAATAGTTTCTCATTTTTCACTCTGGGAGAGCTATAATCAACTTGATGGCTTAGTCAGCAGCTATCCTGGAAGTATCCATCTCCATTATTTTTTTTGTGTGTGTTTGAAAATGATGTGTTTCTTACAAGTGTTATGTTTGTTAAATGTATCTCTTGACCTTTTGCTTTATGTCAGACATATTTAAGTAACTTTCTTTCTTCACAAATAATCTGCATGCCAATTTCCTTATTCATTTTCTAAGAAAAGTGAAAATCATCCTTTCTGGAAAAGCATTTGCAGTGGAATGTTTAAAAGTACCTCTCAATCTTTAGGTGCCTACCTGATAACTGTGTCTTAATTTAAAATGTCTTTCAGAATATTTTATCAGTTTTAATATGTTGATGCATTCATTTTTACATAGCTGTTTTACTTTTCAGATTACAGTCAGTTTTTGCCAAATTTGATGAAATTAGAGAGTCAGGAAGTATGATTTCAAGCCACAGTTCTGGTAAGGCTTTCATTTTTTTTAATAGAAAACTACTTTCCTTTTATGTTGCATCATGAAATTGTTGATACAAATTGCTAGCATGAATTTTATTTATTTACTACTGACATACTGTACTTCTGTTTTTGCTAAGTGTGTTAAGCATATAGTAGTCATTCATGTGACAGTTCCTTAAAGCATAGAAGTGTGAATTGGATTTAATCACCAACACTTAGTAATGTGGCTATCTTTGGGAAGTAACGGGGGACAGGATATTGTATGTATTAAATACATTTACAGTCATTAATTTTCATGTGGAAAACATGCAGACTGCATTGCACTTGAGATACAGTGTTTTGTGAAGTAGAATATTTAATATTTTAAGTAGATGTAGTTGTGAAATAAATGTTTGACAACTTTGATGTAGTATTTCTCTATAGAGAAAACAGACTTTTCACTGTCAGATTATATTGTCAAATTACAGGATATTTTAGTAATGTGAAGTGCAAGTGCCTGAGTATTATCAATTAAGTTGCAAATGTCCCAATGAAATAAAATAGCACAGCAACAGCAACCATGCAAATCTTTTCAGGAAACGTAAGAAAAGGCTTGTATCAACGAAACGATTCAAATACTTCCACATAGAAAATATAGTTTAATAGTGCACTCATTTGGTAAGCACTTTCACATTAGCTTCATCAGACCTCTTAGTGAACTGAGTACATAGCATTTAAAATAATAGTAACCAATCACTTTACTCTAAATAAAACATCACTTCCTGCAACTATGTTAAAAACACAGTTCCTCAAATAAAGACACTACAACTAACTAACTCAGTATCAACACATAATCTATATTCAGCAAATAAAAATAACCGAACTCTAACAATATAAATCATTAAACATCTATTAATTATTATTTACATTCATTCTAAAACATATTTAGCTCAAAAAAACAGAGGTCAAAACATTTAAACCATTTCTTCACAATGCATACACATTCCTAACATACCTATCCTTCAAAACAACATTCGCATTAAGTATTGTTGCTCTATAACTCAAATACGGTATTGATTAGGAACTCTCATTCTTAACAAATGTACTAAAAAGATTCGCTTCCTTGATTGTATTGCAAACATTTGAAATGGCGTTCACTACACTCATCTGCGCTCATCTCCACCAACATAGAGTGCAGCGGAAGTGCGCTCATCACACAATCAGTAGTACAAAAACAAAATTAAATAAACACATATACAAAATAGATTCACTTCCTTGATTATAATACAAACATTTCAAATGGCGTTCACAACTCTCACCTGTGCTCATCTCAACTCCACCAACCTAACGCGCAGAGGAAGTGCACTTGTCACACAATCAACAGTGCAAGAACAGAGATAAATAAACAAGCAAACATTTCTCAAAATGCCGAG
The DNA here is from genome assembly GCF_019279795.1 of Protopterus annectens. NCBI lineage: Eukaryota > Metazoa > Chordata > Ceratodontiformes > Protopteridae > Protopterus > Protopterus annectens. Next base: position 536,839,347 of record NC_056731.1, read on the forward strand.
ATGCCCACATATCCACGTCCTTACCACTCAATGAACAATGTGCGAATACATTCGCATACCTCAAACTCTCTACTAAAAATCAAAGTGCTACAGCATTACCAAGAAGTAGCACAGAGAATATTAAGCATAAAACACAAAGCACCACAATATATGCAAATACCTTAAGATATATACAATGACAAGTCATACACAGATGAATACCCATCAAGTTAACTTAGCGCCAAGGGGCTCTTAAGATTCTACCACTTCCCTCTCCTCATTTGAACAAATCTACCTAACTCGTAGACTTTTCGTTTTAAGGAACGGCCTAATCGAAGCTCTCTCATTCAGCCCTTTTCCTGAATCTGCTCTAAGTTGTATAATCCATTTAGCTTCTTTTTCTTCGGTGACATTACTAATATTACATCCTTTCATACAAGTTGTAATAACCTCAATAACCATAAATTCAAAGGTATGCTGATAACCCATTAACATCACATGCTTGGCTAAAGCATTAGTAGCCAGACCTGTTCTAATATTATAAAGATGCTCCCTGATCCTATTCCTAAAACATCTATCTGTCTTTCCTACATAGAAGGAACGACAAGCCATACATACAGCAATATAAACCACATGCTGGGTGTCACAACTGGCTGCGCACTTGAAAACATATTCCTTTCCCATATCAGGATGTACAAACCTCCCTGCATTATCAATATGCGAACAATAATTACAGCTTCCACATGGGGTCATGCCTATTAATGCTTCTGATCTCCCTCTAGTTTGTTGATAACACAACATCCTTCTAATATTACTTTTATTTTTATACCTAAACCTAAGTCTCGTGCCTACAATCTCAGCAATCTGTGGATCTGTCAACAATATATCCCAATGCTTGTTGAAAATATTATAGATACTACTATTATCCACAGTATAGAACATAGGGACTTTAAGCTCTGAGTTCTCCAATAAATTCCTACAACTTTCAACTTCATTCTGATCAGAAAAATAAGGTCTCGACTCTCGCTCTATTCCTCCTTAAAGAGTCTATCTCACATAACCCTTCATTCAAATCATGACTACCATACCCACTCTGCTTAAAGTTGTTCCTAAGGTTAAAAAGCTCTGCAGAAAAACCTATATCCATATTATTCAGTCTGGATATATGCATCCCGTGCCCCTTAACCACATTACGAAAAACATGGTTAGGGTGCATACTCTGCCTATGCAACAGAGTGTTCTTATAGCAATCCTTCCTATGTACACCTGTATTAAATGAACCATCATTTAACCATTGTATATAAACATCCAGATATGAAACCTTCTCCATTGAGCAAGTCATAGTGAATTTCAAATAGTCGCATTATTTATCCCTTCAACAAACAGATCTAGTGTACTCATATTGTCATTCCAAATAAAAAAAGACGTCATCCACAAAACGCCTATAGAACGCTACATGCCTACAATACAACTCCATCAGAAACAAGACCTCCTCTTTCCACAAAGCTAGAAACATGTTGACGTAGCTATTGGCACAAAGAGTGCCCATAGCCACGCCATCACGCTGCAGGAAAGGTGTCTCACCAAAATAATATTACATTCAAGTATCGTTTCCAAAAATAAACTAATAAGATCAATAAATCTTTCATCATAAGTACTATGTTTTACCATGTAGCGTCTGATGTAATTCACCCCATCAACATTCGGAATAACAGTGAATAGTGACTGCATGTCCAAGGTTACCAAAATCAAGTCACAATCTGTAGTGAAAACATACAAATCTTTTAAAAAATGTTGAGTGTCCCTCAAAATTTTGGGATTCTCATTAATAAGTGGGCGTAGATGCTTCTCTACATATACCGAAAATGGCTCTGTGCTCCACCCTCTACCTGAAACTATAGGTCTCATGGGTGGGTCACTGCCATTCTTATGAACCTTAGGGAGGTCATGAGCGCAGAATGAGAGTTCCTAATGAATACCGTATTTGAGTTATAGAGCAACAATACTTAATGCAAATGTTGTATTGAAGGATAGGTATGTTAGGAATGTGTATGCATTGTGAAGAAATGTTTTAAATGTTTTGACCTCTGTTTTTTTGAGCTAAATATGTTTTGAAATGAATGTAAATAATGATTAATAGATGTTTAATGATTTATATTGTTAGAGTTCGGTTATTTTTATTTGCTGAGTATAGATTATGTGTTAATACCGAGTTAGTTAGTTGTAGTGTCTTTATTTGAGGAATTGTATTTTTAACATAGTTGCAGGAAGTGATGTTTTATTTGGAGTAAAGTGATTGGTTACTATTATTTTAAATGCTATGTACTCAGTTCACTAAGAGGTCTGATGAAGCTAATGTGAAAGCGCTTACCAACTGAGTGCACTATTAAACTATATTTTCTATGTGGAAGTATTTGAGTCGTTTCATTGATACAAGCCTTTTCTTACGTTTCCTGAAAAGATTTGCATGAGTGCTGTTGCTGTGCTATTTTATTTCATTGGGACATTTGCTACTTTTTACAATTTACAGCGCAGCATTTACCTTGTGGAGGGTTGTTGTGTGTGTCTTTTTATTGATCATTAATTAAGTTATATACTGTTATGTCGTAATGATGGAACATGTGTATCTTTTCTGTGTTTAACAAAAACAGAGAGTTGGAGAAATGTGTTGTAAAATTGTTAATATGGAAATTTAATTTATTAAACGAGGAGCACAAACTAAAAAAGATTATCTGAAGTAGTTTACTTCATTTGGTGCTCAACCTGTGGGTTTCAGATCCACATCAGATCCGACATGACCGCATTTTCCAGCTATAGATCTGAGCTCCAAGCTCCTCCCCTTACCCATAATGCCCCCCTGTCTCCCTTCACATCTCATTTGCTACCAGCATTGGTACAAGCGTGGTTCCAAGTTCCAGTTTAGTGGGTATCTTAAGTGTGTGGAAACTTTGTATTTTTCTATCCTATTCTCTACCCTTTATCTCTCTTTCCTTCCCCGTGTCTGCGTCGGAAAAAAAAATGTTTTCTTCTTCCCTACTTAAACTTTCTTAGAGAGCGCACGTGTGCGTGTCTGGGCCTGGTACAGGAATGTCAGAAGCTCCTAAAGTAGGCTTCAGAAAATGCACAGAGTGTGGTCATAAACTCTCCCTAGCAAATGGCCACATTCTGTGCGTGGTATGCCTGGGTGCAGACCATCTCAAGTTCCACTGTCCTATTTGCACTGGTTTCAACCCCAGAACACTTAAGGACAGGTAGGACAAACTTATCTTAAAGGTCTTCCCTCTTCAGGGACGGCTGTTCCTTCTTCCCCTGCTGGGGGAGCAGTGGCTGCTGCATCTTCTTCCTCTTCCCCAGCCTCTGGGACTCCCACTCCCACCAAGAGGTCTTGGGAAGGGAACAAGTCCAAGAAAGACCGGTCTCGCAAGCGGTCCCCAGACTGCTCACCACAGGCGGGTCCGCCTCCCAAAGCTAGGCCTCCTTCTAAGCCTGGGTCTCCTCAGCTGTGCTCACCTAGATTTTCCCCCAAGCCCGAAGAAACCCATAGTCAGTCCCCTGCTAGATCCTCTCCCCACCAGCTTTCCCGACCAGTTTCGGTGGAGTTACCCCGTTCCACCCGGAGTCTCAGCGAAATGGAGATGGACAAGATTATCTGCACACAGATCCTGATGAGGTCTTACCAGTGCCCTCTCCATCTGGAGGGGGCTCCTTGCAACATTTTTTCTGACCAGTAACTCCTTCTCTGATTCGACTGGCGGTTTCGGAGTTTTTGGATCCGAGGACCCTCGGTGTCAAGGGGTCGGCGCTGATAGTACCATGTACCTCAATGCCAGCTGTTGCCTTGAGCTTGCAGGATCCGACTGGATCAGATTTGAGGTCTCGGAGCCATAGCCTCGGGGTTGGATCCAAGGGGGTGCTCTTTGCTCCAAGTGCTTCGGAGTGTAGCATCCCATTTGGTATCTCAGCTCCTGTAGGCTCGGCTCCAACTCCCCTGTTGGTTCAGGGGGAGAATGGCCCTCGCTAGTACTTCCCAGGAGGTTTCTTCCCCCTCAGCATTCGACGTGATGGAGAGGGTTCTCGAGTGGTCGAGACCTCTGACCATCTCATCCTTGGACTCCTTGCAGACCCCCTTGGCTCTGAGTGCGGTTCTAACCATCTTGCCATCTCAGGGAGAGCCTGTGATAGCAATGCCTCAGGAAGGTCCGGCGACGGAACAGCAAGAGGTTTGTGAGTCCTCCCCAGAGTGTCCCCCTGAGGAGGTGCCTTGCAAACAAACGTGTAAGAGGAGGCACTTGGACTCTTCCCCAGAGTCCCTCACCGAAGACACGGACTTGAAGGAAGGGGAAGGTTCCCCACGGTCACCCCCCCGAGGATGTTTCATTTGAAGACATCATGAAGCTTCTCTGCCAGAGAGGGGGATGGTCTGCCCCAAAACTGACCTCAGATGAGTCTGTGTTCCTGGAGGCATTCGGCTCGGGCCCATCTACCTCTTGCATGTCCTTTCCGGCAGATCCTTTAGTGAATCTCATAACATCTAGGGCATGGAAGGAGCCGGACACCATAGAGCCCATTCTTAAGTGCCTCAACAAAGTTTTGAGTCCCCCATCAGATAGGACGCATTGGAACAAGGGGTCCACAGTAGATGCAATAATGGTGGCAGCCGCTACCAGGAAAGGGCTCGCTCAGGAGAACTCCACGGTTCACCCCCCCGATCAAGAATCGAGGACATTGGATGATTTTAGGAAGCAAGTATATGCTTCATTGACCTTCTCGGTGAGAGTGCTGAACTATCGTCGACCCCAGAGTCCATGTTGGTGGAAGACAAGAAGATGTTCTCCGCCCGAATGGCCACTCTCAAAGCAGTTGCCAGTACGTCCATGCGACTGCTGTCTAATACCATAGAGAGAGTTGCATTAGCGGCCAGGACAGGAGTTGCCATCAGGCATCATGCTTGGCTCTGGCTGTCAATTTTCGGAGCCCTTCAAGATGTCTTTCACCAGTGTCCCATATGAAGGTTCTTCCCTTTTCAGGAAATCAGTGAAAGAGACACTGGTCCAGAGCCAGAAGGATGGGAAGATGTGGTATGCCATTGGGATCCGCTTCTCATCTTCTCAAAGATCCTTTCTCAGGAATCAAAGAGGAGCGAAGAAGATGTGGCTCCGGAAGTCTCAGATGTTTTCCCGGGATGCTTAGGATTCTCCTTTCCCCGGAGGCAGAGAGGGTTATGACAGATGCCACCCTAGAGGCAGGGGGGGGGGGTCCTAGGAATTTTGGGTCCCGAGAAACCCGGGCAGCAGCCCTGAGGGGTTGCCTGTTGCTACACCCAAAAGCATGAGAGCCCATTACAACAGATCATTGGGTGTTGCAAATCATTTCCAGAGGATATTTCGTTCCATTCAAGGAATCTCCCTGTCCGAACAATCTCCTCCCAGACATTCTGCCCTTGCAACAGGGGGAAGCAGCCCTAGAAATAAGAAAGCTGCTCAAGAAATGAGTCGTCCAACCGGTCCCCCCAGACCAGTCTGGATCCGGCATTTATTCCAGGTTCTTTTTAGTGCCAAAGAAAATGGGGGACCTCAGACCAATTTTGGATCTGTCCTCGTTGAACCTGTCAGTAGCCAAGGCGAAGTTCTGGATGGTCACTCTTCAGTCTATTCTGCCCTTTCTGCAGGCCAAAGACTGGATGTGCTCGATCGACCTCCAGGATGCGTACTATCATGTCAAGATGGACCAGAGGTTTCTTCACTTCCAGCTGGGAGCCAATCATTATCAGTTCAGAGCCATTCCCTTTGGTCTTACCATAGCCCCAAGTATGTTTACCAAGATAATGGCAGATGTTAAGTTGTCAATCTCGCCTTCATTCTTGCTGGATGGGTTCGGAGCCGACCTCGGCTCCGACTCGGCCACTCTAAAAGCTCGAGAGTTGGTTCCACCGGCTCAAGGCTCCCCTTATATCCCACAATTCTAGGCGGTATTACCTCAGATCTCGTTTGCCGCTACAGCAATCGAGGTGTGTTGTTTCTACCGGCTTCAGGTCAGTTCATTAGATCAGTCTAATAGTTAATTTAAACCCCTTTAACTTAGTTTTTTTCTCATTATTCCCTTAGTTTAGTGGATTTTGATCCTTTTCTACCCTTTTATCCACCCTTTTTACCTCAAGAACTTAAGTTCTTTCCTTAGGCCTTCGGGCCCTTCCATCCCTAATAGTGGAGTGTATGTGTTTTTTTGTAGGGATATATAAAAACTAAACTAACTAAACTTATTAGTTTTAACTTAGTTTAAACTTTACTTTACTGATAGTGTAATCGGTGTGTTTGTGTTGCGTGGTGGTTACACATTTCTGTTCCTTGAAAATGTCCAAGGATTCAAAGGTCTCAGGCTTCAAGAAGTGTGACTCGTGCTGTCAGAAAATGTCTCTGACAGACGGTCACATTCTTGTGTTTACTGCCTGGGACCTTTACACCTGCAGGACTCTTGTGCTGTATGCCATGGCTTCAGCCCTAGAGTCCTGCAGGAAAGAAAAAATAAACTTATTTTAAGAGGTTTGCTTAAGCCTGAGGGTTCCCTTACTGTTACTTCGGGCAAACCCTCTAAGGCTTCTAGGTCCTCGACTCCAGCTTCTGAGTCGAGGCCTAAGGCTTCGAAACCTCCTGCTACATCGGCTCCGGCTGGAGCCGATGAGTCTCAGACTGCAGCTTCTGTGGTTTCCTCGGCTCCGGCTGGAGCCGAGGCATTGGAAATTCCTGTGTCGGCTCCGATCAGACCATCGGAGCCGACATCTAGAAAGAGGTCTAGGTCACCGTCCCTTGGCTCCGTTCATTCGGCTCCAGCATCTCCCTTGCTGTCTGAACGGAGCCATAGATCTCACTCCTCTAGGTCATCGAGGCTTTCGGATCATGACCTTCAGAGGGTAGTGAGTCGACTTCTTAAGTCCGAGGCACTGGCCCAAATGCTTCAGAGCCCGACTCATCAGTCGATGCTTGACCCTGTTCCACAAAATGTTCCTCCTCCGACTCCTTTGAGCTCGGAGCCGGGGCGTTTCGGAACCGAGACTGTGGTAGCGTTGGAGACGATACAAATGTCTTCGGCTCCGTCGTCGGCTCCGATTTCTTCCTTGGAAGAATCTCGGCGCCAGACTTCCCTCGTCGGCTCCGAGGGGGGTGAGTGGCATCTGACCCTTGTCCGACCCCGCTCTCCCTCTCGGTGCCTCGGCGCTGGTGAGTTCGGCTCCGACATCGGCCTCGGAGCCATCACTGTCGGTGCCGAGGGGGGTTCTCAGCTTTTCGGAGCAGGGACCTCTGGCTCTGCCTGACAGGGGTGCGTTCGAGGTCATGCGGAGTGTGTTGGAACCTGGTTCAACTCCACAGTCGGCTCCGTCCGCCCCTCCCTCTTCGGTGCCTCAGGTTATGTCTACTCACTCCCTCATCCCAGACCGCAGAGAGCTAGCTCCTCAAGAATCCCCTGTGGGGATCTCATCCTCTTCCGAGGCCTCTCCTGAATTGGCAGGGGAGCCCCCTAGGAAGAGAAAGTGTAAGAGGAAACACATAGACTCACCTGAGTCTGTCACCTCTGACACAGATTTAGAGGATTCTGAGGGTTCCCCCCGTTCCCCTTCTGAAGATGTCTCCTTTGCAGACATTCTAGAAATCCTGAAACAGAGGGGAAATTGGCCAGCCCTTAACCCTTCGGAGGATGAATCTGTGTATCTTGAGGCGTTTGGCTCTCGCCCTTCCACCTCCTGGGTGTCCCCCCCTTTGATCCCCTCATGCAGGTGGTAGCAAAAAAGGCTTGGACGGCTCCTGACTCAGTGGACCCCACCCCCAGGAGACCTTCAAAGTTTATCATGGCACCAGCAGATAAACAATTTCACCAAGGGAGTTTCTGTGGATGCTATGGTGGTAGCTGCTGCCACTAAGAAGGAACTAGCTGATCCTTCGGTGCCTGTCCATCCTCCTAACAAGGAATCTAGGTCTATGGACAGGTATGAGAAGCGGATGTTTTCGTCAGCGACCTTTGCTATGCGTTCGCTGAACTACCTATGCCATTTCACTCGTCTTCAAAGAGATTTGATCAAGGAAGCGAGTGACATGTTGAAGGATCCTACAGCTGCGGGTTTTCAGGACAAGATGAACACTCAGCTGGCTACCCTAAATTCTATAGCTAACTCCTCCATGCGCCTCCTTTCATATGCGGCTGATGGAGCGAGCAGAGCCGCAGGGACAGGTGTGGCCTTACGCCGGCATGCCTGGATGCGGCTATGCAACTTTGCGGACCCCTTTAAAACGTCTTTCACTAATTCCCTGTTTGATGGATCATCTCTCTTTGGTCCTCAAGTGAAAGAAACCTTGACGAGGTGCGAGACGGATGGCAAAACTCTTTCTGCCATCAGAGTCCGTTTTTCTACTCCTTCTAGGCCTTACCCCAAAGGCCAGAAAAGTGGGAAAATGTGGTTCCGCAAACAATCTCAAGGGACTTTGCCTGACGCACAGAGTCGGTTCCCCGCCAGAGGCAGAGGGGGGAACAATAATGGTAGACATCGCCCTAGAGGCAGGGGGGTCCGCAGAACCAGGGCAATCGAGAAACCTTTTCCGATAAGCCCTTTCAGCATCCCTGAGGTGTTGCCCGACTGTCCACCTTCGGAGGCAGTCGGGGGAAGATTGTCACTGTACCCAGAAGCCTGGCGATCCCTAACTCAAGACAAGTGGGTACAGTCCATCATTTCCGAAGGCTATTCCATTCCGTTCTTTCGTACTCCAAATCAATCAAAAAAATCCCTTCCAGATGTTCCACCCGCTCAAAGGGATCAAGCAGCGTTGGAAATTTCAAAGTTGCTTGCAAAAAGAGCCATTCAGCCAGTACCAGCAGACCAGCAAGGATCCGGAATCTACTCCAAATTCTTTTTGGTTCCAAAGAAAACAGGGAACTGGAGACCCATTTTGGATCTCAGTATCTTGAACAAGTCGGTCAAGAAAACAAGATTTCGGATGGTTACGCTACAGTCCATCCTACCCCTTTTGGGAAAGGAAAACTGGATGTGCTCTATAGACCTCCAGGATGCGTACTATCATATAAAAATGAACAGACGCTCCAGGAGATTTCTCCGCTTCCGGCTTGGAACCAGTCACTTTCAATTCAGAGCCCTGCCCTTTGGTCTCACCACTGCCCCCCGGGTGTTTACCAAATGCATGGCAGTGGTAGCTTCTCACCTGAGACATCAAGGATTCCAGGTGTTTCCATATTTGGACGACTGGCTCCTCACAGCTCCTACCAAGCATCTTCTGTTAATGGCCAGAGACTACACCTTTCGCATTTGTTAAAAGTTAGGCATCTCAATAAATTGCGAAAAGTCTGTTTTGTCGCCTTGTCGTGCTATTACCTTCATAGGCGCAAATCTAGACACAGTCAACATGTCTGCGAGACTAACAGACCAAAGAATAGCAGACATACGCAAACTGGTCTCTCTTCTCTTCCACAGCAACAGAGTCAAAGTAAGATTAGTTCTGAAAGTACTGGGGATTATGGCGGCTGCTATCCCTCTACTTCTATTAGCCAGATTCCACATGAGAATCCTTCAATGGATGCTCTTCACACAATGGTCGTACCAGGAACTTCCGATGTCCCACACCATTATGATTACGCAAGCATGCAAGAATCATCTTCTTTGGTGGATTTCTTCCCCTCAGCTCTTCCTGGGAAGACCCTTTGTTCCTCCCCTTCCGGTTGCTACTCTGACAACGGACGCCTCCCTGATCGGGTGGGGGGGGCATTATCAGGGCAGAACAGTCCAGGGCATATGGCAACCAGACGAATGCCACTTGCATATAAATGTTCTAGAGATGAGAGCAGTGCTTTTAGCGTTGCAAGCCCTTCAAGACTCTCTTCCCTTGGGAACGATAGCAATCCAGACGGACAATATGTCTGTAGTGTGGTATATCAACAAACAAGGCGGAACCAGGTCCTATCCCCTATGTCGAGAAGCACTCAGACTGTGGCAATGGGCGATTTCTTCTCAGCGGTTTCTGATAGCAACGCATATCCCCGGGAAGTCCAATCTAATCGTGGACAAATTGAGCAGAGCTATACTCATGCCTCATGAGTGGTCTCCGAAAGATTCTATTCTGGAGAAAATTTTTCTCAAGTGGGGTCAGCCTTGCTGCGACCTTTTTGCTACTCCCCAAAACAGCAAGTGCAGAGATTATTTCACCCTATTCCCGTTACCAGGCCAGCCCAGCAGAGACGCTCTAGTCCAGGTTTGGCCCCGGGGACTTCTGTATGCATTTCCTCCCTTCCCACTAATCTCTCAAGTGATACAGAAAGCTATCGCTCAGAAGGCCTCATTGATCCTCATTGCTCCTTACTGGCCTCGACAGGTTTGGTTCCCCTTTCTACATCAATTTCTGTTGGAGCAACCTTGGCATCTGGACCTAGTTCCAGATCTTTTGATCCATCAATCGGGTCAGTTACATCGCTCCCTCCCCTCTCTGAACCTCACTGCTTGGTTCCTCCAATTCAACCTTAGCCAGGCTTCCTCAAATATCTCACTCTGTTCGAGATATTTTGATAGCTTCCCATAAATCTTCCGAGTGGAAGATTTATCTTAGTAAGTGGAAACGTTTTGCCTATTGGGCTCAAGGAAGGGACATAGATCCTTTCACTGCTTCCATCCAAATAGTCCTTGATTTTCTAGCTGAACTCTTCCATGCAGGTTCATCTCCTTCTACTCTTAAAGTTCAATTGGCAGCTATTTCTAACTTTCATGTGGGCATCTCAGATTCTGCCATCATGTCTCACAAGCTTTGCAAAGCTTTTTTGAAGGGAGTTTTTCTTCTCAGACCTCCTATAAGAAATCCTCCTCCTTCTTGGGACCTTAATTTAGTTCTCACATATTTGATTCTTCCCCCGTTTGAACTTGCAGCTTCCTGTTCATTGAAATTGCTATCCTGGAAGACTCTCTTTCTGGTAGCCATTACTTCAGCTAGAAGGGTCTCGAACTTCATGCACTCAGCAGTCGACCACTGTATCTATTGTTTCATAAAGACAGAGTGTCCTTACGAACCAATCCATCCTTCTTACCTAAAGTGGCCTCTGTGTCTAACCTAAATCAAAGCATTGACCCCCCTGTGTTTTTTCCTAACTTTTCTAACAGGTCTGAACAAAAATTGCATTGGCTAGATGTTCATCATCAGTTAAGGTATTATTTGGATAGAACCAAACAGATCAGGAAAACTGACCAGTTGTTTGTCTCTTATGCAGAAGGCAGAAAGGGACTTTCAGTTTCGAAGGTATCACTCTCCAGATGGCTAACATCTCTGATTTCCTTTGCTTATGAAATTAGACACCAAAAGCTGCCTAACAAACCTAAGGCTCACTCCACCAGAGCTTTGGCTACTTCTATAGCCTTTCAAGACAGGCTGCCTATTGACACCATTTGTGCAGCGGCTACTTGGGCTACTCCTCACACTTTCATTTCTCATTACAAGTTGGATTTAGCTTCTAGACATAGAGCTAACTTTGGTTCCACTGTTCTCAAGAGTCTGTTCCGATAGGCCACTCGGGACAAGGTGCTAGGGATGCGGTCCCATCCAGCAAGAATGAAGGCGAGATTGACAACTTAACATATAGAAGTTATGTTCTTACCATAACGTTCCATGTTAGTTGTCTTCTTCTCGCCTTCTTTCTTGCGTCCCACCCTCCTTCCCCCTAGCCTGGACAGACCTAGAGGAGTTTGATTGTGACCTCTCTTTCTACCACCTCTATTGTAGATAGGTATATGCTATTCTGTGCATATATTCCTTCTTCAGGTTTTCAGGTCACCTTCTTCCCTTCCTTTTATAGAGGTGGGTTTTTCCCTTTTCCAGTGGTTCTGGAGTTATTTTGGCTGGGCATAGCTTACAAACGAGATCTGAGGTAATACCGCCTAGCATTGTGGGATATAAGGGGAGCCTCGAGCCGGTGGAACCAACTCTCGAGCTTTTAGAGTGGCCGAGTCGGAGCCGAGGTCGGCTCCGAACCCATCCAGCAAGAAAGAAGGCGAGAAGAAGACAACTAACATGGAACGTTATGGTAAGAACATAACTTCTATTTATAGCGGCTCACCTGAGGCTTCAGGGTATTCAGGTCTTTCCATACCTGGATGATTGGCTCCTTGCTGCCCCTTCAGAGCATCTACTCTGCCAAGCCAGGGACTACTTCATTCAGCTAGTGAACAAACTGGGCATCACCATCAGTCTGAACAAATCTTCACTGGTCCCGGTCCAGATTCTGAACTTCATCGGGACTCGGCTGGATACCACTCAAATGAAGGTCTTCCTCACTTCAGACAGGATATGCAATCTGAGATTACACGTCTTGCACATTCTTCAGGCAAGTACCAACAGCCGAAGCTGTCCTAAGGGCGTTGGGCTCCATGGCAGCCACGAACAATCTCCTGCCGATGGCTCTTCTCTATATGAGAGTTCTTCAGTGGACACTTGCGGTCCAGTGGTCCCTGTTAGATCTTCCGCTGTCATTTCCTGTGAGAATCTCAAGAGTATGGAAAGACTCCCTTTGGTAGTAGATTCAATCCCCGGATCTCCTCAAGGAACGTTCCTTTCACTCTGCCTTTCCCAAACCACGGTGACCACAGACACCTCCCAGGTCGGGTGGGGGAGGCACTGCTTGGGCAGACAGTCCAAGGCATGTGGTCCCCTTCCAAGACCAGTTTGCATATCAACGTGCTAGAGATCAGAGTGGTCCTTCTGACGTTGGAGACCTTTCATCCCTATCTTCCTCTAGGGATGATTGCTATTCAGACAGACAAAAATGCCAGTGGTCTGGTATGTCAGCAAACAAGGGGGAACCAGATCTTTATTCCCTTTGTCGAGAAGCCATGAGAGTGTGGGAATGGATGATCTGTATCGGCTGGTTTCTAGTAGCAGCACACATTCCAGGGCGGTCCAACATTCTAGCGGACAGGCTCAGCAGATCTATTCTGATGCCTTACGAGTGGTCTCTAAATTCTTGAGTAGCATAAGAGATTCTCCTAAGGTGGGGGGCGTCCTTACTGCAATCTCATCGAATCTCCTTCCAATGCGAAATGTAGTGAGTTTTTTGCTCTGAACCTCCCACAGGGGAAAGCCCCCAGAGGCACACTGGTGCATGCTTGGCCTCCCGGTCTCCTTTATGCTTATCCTCCGCTTCCTCTCGTGTCATAGTTTTTTCAGAAAGCTTCAAGGCTGGGGAGCACTGTGATCCTCATCACCCCATTCTGGTCTTGTCATGTTTGGTTTCCCTTACTGTGGTCTCATCTGGTAGTTCCTCCATGGACGTTGGATCCAGTTCCGGATCTTCTTTCTCATCCCTCAGGGATCCATCACCCAGATCTGGACAGTCTGAAGCTCACGGCTGCTCCGGTTCCCATGATTATTAGGACTCCCGGATTGTCATCACCTGTTAAGTCCATTTTGGTAACTAGTCACAAATCTATCAGAAAGGTGTATAGTAGTAAATGGAAACGTTTCTCCATATGGGCCACTCAGTGGGCCTTGGATCCCTTTACTGCACCTCTATTGGCTGTCTTAGATTTTCTGGTGAATATTTTTCATCAGGGTGCCAGCTCCTGTACAGTTAAAGTTCAACTGGCAGCTGTTTCTGATTTTCATGTTGGGGTGAATATGTCTTCTTTGGCTTCTGCCAAACTTTGTAAGACCTTTCTTAAGGGTGCCTTCCTTCTTAAACCCCTGTTAAGCACCCTACACCTCTATGGGATCTTACCTTAGTGTTACAGGCATTGGTCTCTGCACCCTTTGAGCACACAACTTCAGTTGATTTGCAGTTTTTGACCTGTAAAAATGTCTTTCTTGGTTGCCATTACCTCTGCCAGACAAGTGTCAGAGCTTCACGCTCTATCTATCAAAATGCCTTACATGATTTTTCGCAAAGACAGAGTGTCACTGTGCACTAATCCATCCATCCTTCCTAAGGTAGCCACGGAAGCTAATATTAATCAGCCTATCAATTTACCAGTTTTTTTTCCTAACTTCCAAAACAAAGGGGGAATACAAGCTGCATCTGCTTTATGTTCATAGGCAATTGAGATTTTACTTGCACAGGACAAAATTTTTTTGTAAATCGGATCAGCTGTTCATCTTATGCTGAACCCTTTTTAGGCAAGCCAGTCTCCAAGGTAACTGTTGCTCGCTGGATTTCCCAATGCATTGCTCGAGTCTATGATGTGAAAGGCATGTCTGTGCCAGGACAAGTGAAGGTACATTCTACTCGATCTATGGCTACGACAGCTGCCTTCTGGTCTAGGGGGTGTCTGGATGATATCTGTTCGGCAGCCACTTGGTCCTCATCTCATACCTTTATTTCACATTACAAGCTGGATATTGTGTCTAGGAACAGAGCATCCTTTGGTTCTGCGGTGCTCCGGAATATCCTTCCATGAGGGCCACCCAAGAATTTTTGGTAGCTGGGAATTCTGTCCCACAGGTTGAAGACCAAATGAAGTAAACTACTTTAGATAAAGAAGTTATGTACTCACCATAACGTTTCATCTGAGTAGTTGTACTTCATTTGTCTTCACCCTTCTCCCTGACCTTATCTTTTGTGCAGTCTTCATATACCTCTGTATAATTTGTGAGGTCCTTGGCCCAGTCTAGGCCCGGGAGTTGGTAGTGACTCATGATTATGATAAGGTGCTGTTGGGTAAGGTGTCTGGTACCTCTTAGGCAGCAAACTCAATTTGAAGGGAGAAGGGAGACAGGGGCATTATGGGTGAGGGGAGGAGCTTGGAGCTCAGATCCATAGCTGGAAAATCCAGCCGTGTTGGATCTGATGTGGATCCAAAACCCACAGGTTGAAGACAAATTAAGTACAAGTACTCAGATGGAACGTTATGGTGAGTACATAACTTAATTTTATTACCACAGTGACATGCATCCATGAATCATACTTCAAGAAGAGTATGAATAGCAATAAGGTATACCATTTGGTTAGTACTCATCAGCAAAGCTGTCCTCATTCTTTGCAAGTTGGTCTCACACAAGTGTAGGTATTAAGATTCACAGGTGCGTGGATCCCATATATAAAAAGCATTGGCATGTACATCTTGCTTTCTTGTCTTCACTGAAAACAAACGTTAGTCATTCAGCTGGATTTTTCTGAGAGTTAATAGATGTTATCATAATCATTCTTATTGGAGTCTGATTGTAATAAAAACACTTCCGAGCATTATTTGAAGTTAGTAAAGTAACTAAGTTGAAGAAATTGAAAACACTTTCTGTTTGGCAGAGAGAGAGAACTTAAACAGTTATAAAAAATTTTTAATAAAAGTAAGGTTACTTTTAAATATAAGGATTCTAAGAATTAGAGAAAATGCAGGTACAAAAGTGAAAAAAACTTAAGGTAGTCAGAAAGAGGCATGCCATAAGAAGTTGAAAAATCATAAGTTTTCATAAACTCCTTGAAAGCAGTGGCAGTTCCCTTGATGACTATCACAACAAGCTGTACGAAGCATGTCACTAAGGTGCACTAGGAGGAGTCATTGAGATTTAGTTTAGGTACAAAACTTAGAAATAAAGCAACCTTTCCTGAGACCTCTGCCAGTAGTGAAGCCTCAGAAAATTGTGTTGCAGCTTTAGGAACTTCAGATTGGCATAAACGTTCTGAAGTTATCATTGCAAATATGCCTGAATGAATTTCTGTATCTTTTACTGATTGTGAAAGTAATATTAGTATCACCAGTACCAACACCAATGCTCTTGACGTTACAATGTTTTTTTCTCCATGTTATTAACTGTAAGTAATTTTCTGAAGAATAATTTCAGGTTAGTGAAGGAGTCAGTGAATTCCTAGCAACGTCAGTGGTAGAGCAGGATAAAAGAAAAAAGGAGAGAACTTCTTCTCTCTCTTACTCTTCAAGTAGAAACACTTTTTTATTTAATAAGGCAGATATAATCACTCATGGAGCCTGATTCATGTAATTGAGTCTCAGGTAGTTATGGACCATTATCACAATCGCCAGCTTCTCCCCCTGAAAACAAAACTTGCAGAGTGAATGTAAGTTGTATGGGGGAGCATTTTAGATGGTTTACTGGGTTACATTTAAGTTTTTGTAGGTGATGAGAATGAAACATGCAAAATGCCCTGCTTCCCCTTTTTGTTATGCACCTTTAAGAGTATATTTTACTCCAGATCCGGCACTGATTAATAGACCAGACTTAAACTCTGCATTAATTTCTTTGATTTCTGAACAATAGCAAATAGATAATTTTTATTCATGGTATTTCTTCCTTTGATATGGAATCAAATTTTTTACATGGATATGGAAAGAGGGCATTTAATGAGTTAACTTGCCCATAAAGGCTATTGACTAGTTAGCTCACATGGTTTTATACCAGAGAGTTTTGTTTTGAGTCATCTGCAAGATAATGTGCAGTCAGTGGAAACGAGTTTGAATGGAAAGGGAAATTTTAAAAGTTCAAATGAGCTAAGGTGTACATGTTAAAGTTTGTGTAAGATGTAGTAGATGATGTATTTAAAGTATTTGCTACTGCTTTTATACTGCAAAGGTTGCATTGCTTAAGGAAAGAGTCGTATCTGGAGGATGAGAAGACAGGGTGAATGAATGGACATTACCACTGACACCCAAAGTGAAACTTGCAGTTGAGATATTGGAGGATCTGTTAGAATAGAATGAATAAAGACTGCAGTTAAACAGATGCTCTTGCAGCAGCACCATAATATGCAAGAAATAACCTACCCAGCAAAAAAACATTTTACAAGAAATGGGTATATGCATAGAAAAATATACAGAGGAAAACAGATTACATCATGCAACATATAGAAACAGATATTGTGATACTGGTGTAAAGTCTGGATCAACCCATAACAAGTGGGGTTCAGCTTTCATTTTTTTTGGCAATTTCCTTTCATTTTTTTTTTGGCAATTTCAGAGAAATATTCCAACATATGAGCAGTGTTTGCAGACCACGTTGAAGACTTTTTTCAGAATGTTTGGCATTTATTGTAGAGAAATAAGGCTATGAGGTGTTACCAGTCATCTTCCTTTGCTTCAGGGTTTGGTTTCCTCAGTTGCCATTTACTTACTGTTTGACTTTGAGCAGGTGAGTTAACCTGAGAGTGCACCCAGGCTGAGTCAGAACAAGGTCTCTGTGGCTCAGTACTCTACCTTATTTAACAAACATAAATTAAAAAAAAAACACATTTCAGGAATGCCCTATTTTATCATTAATCACTCAGGCTCCAACTCATCTTCTATGAATTGGATTAGGTTTGACAGAGCCTTCTTTAAACCAAAAGGCAATACATTACATTCCAGGCAGTCAAAAAAGGAGCTTGCCTCTATTTCAGATTACTTTAGGTCCTAGGAAAAGACGTTGCGTGGAGTTACTTTCTACGTCTTTCATATCTGGACAGTTCATTTTAACAAAGTAGTTTATAATGGAATGTATAAACATTATGCAGTTCTTCACAAACATATTTTTATGGCAATTCTGGATATGGATCTTGCAGATCCATTGTGGAAAATGTATCAATGTCAAAACAAAATCAAGGTGGCTCTTCTAAGTGCCAGAAGATGAAATAACAGGCTGCTTGACTGAGACACACTTTCATTTGGAAGACATCTCTATATGTGCAATCAATGAGACATGGTTTAAATGCCCAGAAAGCACTCTCACCATACATGGGTTTGATGCCTTTCCATGCCTTCAGACCCAATGGCAACTGTGCTGGCTCCATATTTGTAGACAGATTGACAGAGAACCACAATGGAGCTTACTGATCAAAGGAAACAAATCAACTGTCAGTTTATCCTTTGATCTGATGTTGTCAGTTGTCATTCATTGCTCAGTGGATGGGTTTGGATCTAAAACTTGGATCCAATTCAGCCGTTACACTAGCTTGTGGCTGCCAACAAACTCTCAAGCTCCTTTCCTACCCACAGTGCACTAAGTCTAACATCCCTCAGATCTCGATGGCCGCTTTCGGGTCTAGACGTGATCTCCTTCGTTCTTGAGGTTTTCAATAAATATAAATGAAATTTTCAGCTTTAACCTTATAAAACAATTATTTGGTTATAGTTTCTTCTTTCTTAATAGTTAATTTCTCTTAAATAAAATTATCTTCTAGCCTTGTTCTCATTGGTTTCCTTCCTTTTAGTAATAGTAGTATCCAGTTGTTTGCTGTCTGTAGACTTTAGAAGTTTTGAGTACCCTTTTGATATTTGATATATTACTTGTAGAGATCCTGGATAAGGGATTCAACAAATGTGAAAATTGGGGGCACAAAATGTCCTTTTCAGATTCTCATTCTTTGTGTGTCTACTGTCTAGGGTCCTGAACATTTAGACCAAGAATGCAATATTTGTGCTGGGTTCAGCCCCAGGGCTTTAACAGAATGACTGAATAAATTAATCTTAAAGGGGCTATTACCAAATCCTTTCTCGCAAGCCAGCAAGCCATTGGTGGAGTTCAGTCTCCAAACATTAAACCAGGGCTCCTTCAAAAACGCTCATATTTTCTGACTCAACTGCATCCAGTTCATCGGAGTCAAGAAAAAAGAAGTTGAAACTGGATCCGATGTCTCTTGGGATCTGATAAAATTTGTGGTTAGTCCTTCCTCCAGTCCAACAAAATGTATCCTAGATCCAAAGTCTCTGGATCCTAAACCATTGCCACATATGCTCTGCTTGCCCAGTGTGGATTTGGTACCATCTAGGCTGCCCTCCCCTTTTTTGGAGTGACACTTTAAGTCTCCTTCGGTGGTGTCCTGTCATTCCTCCAGAAGTCTCACAGAGGCAAATGTGGAAAGGACAATGAAGATATTCTTCATGGAGCAGTTTCAGAAGGGAGTCTTAACGGTTCCTACCTCCTCGGGTTATGAACACCATTCAGCTACTGCTCCACTCGTAACTCCTCCTATGACTGAAACTGTGGTGTTAGAGTCCTCGATTCCGAGCATTCCAGGCCCTTCTGTGTCAGTGCTGAAGAGAGACTTGTCTTCGGATCTGACCATTTCTCTGCACCGGCTCCTACATCTTTGGATCCAGATGACTCTTGGAGCTGAAGCTTCCACGTTAGATCCGAGGGGATGGGATCAACTCCGAGAGTTTTGGAGCTGTCTCTTTCTCTTGGAACTTAGGCGTTGGATAGCTCAGCTCCGACTTCTGCCTCGGGCAGATGGCTCTCGGAGCAAGGGAAGTGGCAGGCCAAAAACTCATTTTCTCACCTCTGTTGGCTTCCTTTTCTCTGGAACAGTCTTCCTTCGAGGTTGTGAAGATGGTTTTCTCTGCTGCTGTGGGTCAAGGGGGTCCTTCCTCCTGGGATCCACCCTCGACATCTCAGCTGACTTTATACCGTGATCCTTAGCATTCTACTCCACTAGGACAGCCAGCCAGCCAAGAGCTTCCAGACCACCCCGCCTGATATTGTCATCACTTCTGACACTTTTCTAGATCATCCCACAGAAGAAGTCCCTAGAAAGAGGACACGCGAGAGGAGGTACTTGGGCTCCCTCCAGGAGTCTGTCACATGAGGGTACTGACTTTGATGAGGGAGAAAGGTCTCCCAAATCGCCACCTGATAACATCTCCTTTGAAAACATCCTTGAGATCCTTAAAAAGAAGAGTGGTTAGTCTGCCCAACTCCTGAAGAGTTAGTATTTCTGGAAGCTTATGGGACTGGCCTGTCTACCTCCTGGGTCACTTTGGCCACTGAAGAACTTATTGATTTGGATTCTAAGTGGGCATAGAAGGAACCTGATATGATTGAGCTGATCCCCAAGAGACTAGACAGGTTTCTGGCTCCACCGGTGGGAAGTGAACATTGGAGTAATGGAGTACCATTTGATGCAATGGTCATGGCAGCAAGTACAAAAAATGAACTTACGGAACAGAGTTACACTGCTCATCCCACTAACAGAGAAACAAGGGCACTGGACAGATTTGGGAAGTGAGTGTATGCTTCATCGACATTTGTTCTCCAATCGCTGAACTGCTTGGCACACTTCATGAGATTGCAGAGGAACTTGATTAAATAACTTTTAAACTCCCTTTCAGGGGCCACTGCTGCAGAGGCTCAAACTTTTGTGGCTTCACAGTTGGCTATCCTTTAATCTAATGCAAATTCATCCATGAGACTCATCTCATATGCTGCAGAAGGCACATCAAGGACTGCGGGTTCAGGCATTTCCATCTGTAGGCATGCCCAGATGCACCTATGTGATTTTGTGGAGCCCTTCAAGTCATCTTTCATCAGTGTTCACTTCAATGTTTTTTCTTTGTTTGACCCCATAGTAAAAAACACACTCTGCAGTTGTGAGAAGGACAGAAAGACCCTATCTGCATTGGGTGTACATGTTTTGACCCCTCAACGGATCTTTTCCAGGACTCAATGGGAGGTCAAAAGATATGGTTCAGGAAGTCTTAGGGTCCTTTCCTGGACACACATGGAGGTAGTTCCCCAAGAGGCAGAGGGGAAGCGATAATGGCAGAAGATGGCCCCATGGCAGAGGAGGCCCACAAAACCAAGGGTCTAGAGATACATTTTCTGACAGACCCTTTCAGCACTCCCGAAGGGAGGCCCAGTTGTCTTCCTCTGGAGGCAGTCTGGGGTCGCTTATGTCTACACCAAGAACCTTGGCTAAACATAAAAGATACTTGGGTGCAGAGAATCATTTCAGGAGTTATATTATTCCCTTTTTCCTTTCATCCCCATTACCCAGGAAAATCCCTGATGTTCCACCCAGTCAGAGGGAAGCAGTAGCAATGGAAATACAAAAGCTTCTAGAAAAAGAGTCATCCAAGATGTCCCTCTAGACCAAATAGTATCTGGAACTTACTCAAGATTCTTTTTAATGCTAAAGAAAACAGGGGACTGGAGACCAATTTTAGATCTCAGCATGTTGAACAAATCACTTTGACAAACCAAGTTCAGGATGGTCACGGTTCAGTCCATTCTGCCCTTTCTGAACAAGGACGACTGGATGTGCCAGTAGACATTCAGTATGCGTGCTATCAGATAAAAATGAACAGATGATCCAGAAGGTACTTACAGTTCTGGCTGGGAGCCAGTCATTACTAGTTAAGAGCACTGCTCTTTGGCCTCATCACAGCCCCCAAGGTGTTCACCAAGTTTATGGTAGTAGTAACAGCTCAGTTGATACTGCAGGGATCCCAGATGTTTCCATACTTAGACTATTGGTTCATTACCCCTCCGACCAGGCATCAACTGATACAAGCAGGAGATCAAGCACTGCAGACTTGTTCAAATCTTGGAATAACCATCAGTTACAACAAGTCACAATTACAAGAGACTCAGACATTGGAATTCATGGGAGCAATGTTCAACACAGTATCTATGGTAGCCTCTCTTCCCCTTTCGAGAGTACAAACAATAAGAAATCAGGTCAAGAAAATAATTTGCAGTACCAGAATTTCAGCCTGGTTGATTCTGCAAGCCCTAGGATCAGTGTCAGCAGAAATAATCTTGGTTCCTTTAGCAAGATATCACATGAGAATTCTGCAGTGGATGCTACAAACACAGTGGTCAATTCTCTCTCAGCCCATGTCAGCAATGATAAGAATAACTCCGGTATGCAAACAGTATCTTTCATGGTGGATGTAGTCACAACTGTTGCAAGATCGCCTTTCATTCTCCCTCAGCCCAAGGTCATAGTGACCATGGACAGTTCCCAGATTGGGTAGAAGGGTGGGCATTTTCTGGGGAAGACAGTCCAAGGCACTTGGTCCCCCAAAGAAGCCAACTTGCGTAGCAATGTTCTGGAAATGAGAGTGGTGCTTTTGGTATTCCAAACATTCCAAAGCTTTCTCCCTCTTGGAATATTTACAGTCCAAATGGGCAACATGTCAGTGGTTTGGTACATCAACAAACAAAGGGGAACCAAATCCTACCCCCTATATGGAGAAGCCCTGAGGGTGTGGAAATGGGCGATTTCCTTTAACCACTTTCTAACTGCAATGCACATTCTGGGGAAGTCCAAAGTGATAGCAGACAAACTGAGCAGGTCCATCTTGCTAACTCACAAGTTGTCTCTCACTAACAAAGTGAGTGACATGATTTTCTGTCAGTAGGGCCAGCCTTGCTGCGATCTATTTACATTTCCCCTAAACAACAAGTGCAGCAGCTTCTTTGCACAAATTCCCCTACTGGGGGAGTTACAGAGGGATGCTCTACTCCGTGATTGATCCCCCAGTCTGCTGTATGCGTATTCCCAAACTCCTTTAATTCCCAAATTCCTTCGGAAAGCAGCCAAGTTGAAGAGCAAAGTCATCCTCATTGCACCATATTGGCCTCGACAGATTTGTTTTCCCTTCCTTTGACCTCATCTTCTGTACCCACCTTGGATTCTGGTTCCAACTCCAGACCTTCTGTCTCACCCGACAGGTGTGGTTTACCCAGATATCTCAAATCTCAGACTAACTGCATGGTTTATCCAATTCCATTAATAGCCAGGCAACGTATGCTCTCATCACCTGTCCATTTTGTACTGTTATCTTCCCATAAACACTCTGTGAGGAAACTCTACAGAAGTAAATGAAGAAGATTTGTTTATTGGGCAGAACAGAATCAGGATGACCCCCTTCTCCGCCGTGATTCATTCTGTTCTTGAATTTTTAGCAAGTTTATTTAATCAGAGTGCTATTTCATTGACTATTAAAGTTCAACTCGCTGCCATCTCTAACTTTTACGTGGGGTTTCAGAATTTTCCCTGGCTTCCTCTAAACTGTCAAAGCCCGTTTGAAAGGTACCCTTCTACATAGACCTCCTTATAAAGATCCTATACCACCATGGGATTTAAATTTGGTACTGCAGGCCTTAACACATTCTCCCTTTGAGCCAACAGCTAGAGGTGATTTAAAATTTTTGACTTGGAAAACTGTCTTTTTAGTTGCAGTTACATCTGCTAGAAGAATTTCAGAACTTCAAGCATTATCTTCCAAGCCCCATACTTGATTTTCTGTAAGGGATAGGGTCATCTTACATACCGATGTTTCCTTCCTCCCTAAGGTGGTGTCAGAAACTAACATTAACCAAGCCATTAACCTGCCTGTATTCTTCCCATACTTTACGAATAAAGGAGAATATATGCTGCACTTACTGGATGTTCATAGACAATTACATTTCTACCTTCACAGAACAAAAGAAATTAGAAAGACAGACCAATTGTTTCCTTCCTTTGCACATAACAAATTGGGTGAATCAGTTCAAAGGTAACTCTAGCCAGATGATTGTGAGTGCATTTCATTTGTCTACAACAAATTGAATCTTCACTTACCAAAACCATAAAAGGCTCATTCAATCAGATCTATGGCTACTTCCACAGTATTCCAGTCTAGAGCATCCATGGACGACATATGTGCAGCTGCAACTTGGTCAAATCCTTATACCTTTATCACTCATTACAAACTAGAACTGGTCTCAAGGGGAAGAGCGGCCTTTGGCACAACCATACTCAGGAATAACCTTCCTTAGACTCCACCAAGAAAGTCAGGTAGCTGAAGATTCTGTCCCATCCGTTGAGGAATGAATGAAATTTGACAACTTCAGATAAAGTTGATACTGCAATACAAGCAGAAAATGATTGACTTCAACAATTGGCTAAGTTTCTGGTGTCATTCTAAGGAGATCCAGTATCTGTCTGCTTGAGATGACATGATTGACAGACCTCGATGCTTTGCTAGAGATGGCCTGCATCTGTCACCCCTGGATTTCAGATACTGGCTAAGGCTCTTGCCACTCCTATAGTGCCTTTTTAGGTGATGTTCCAAAGACCAAATTACCACCATAACAGCTATAAACAAATGCTAACTGAGGGTCATGTTGCTAAATGCTAGAAATCTAAATCTCAAGATGTACTTGCTTGAAGCAGTCCTCAAAATGGAGAACATCTACATTTGTGCTGTAACGGAGACCTGGTTTAAAGCAGCAGAAAGCACCCTGTGCTACCAGGCTATATATAACTCATTCCACACCTTTCGGCTCCAGAACATGGACCAAAGCTCCAAAGGCAGTGGTGTCTCCATATTCATAAAGGAAATTGCACACCTCCAGACTAGTAGCCCAGCATAGCGCATCAGAGATACTTCAGGTACAATTAACATTGGATAAGATGGTGATTCAGGTTGTGGCCTGCTATAGGTCCCCAGTCATGTCCCAAGACTCTCACTCCACATTCCTAAGCACCCTGCAAACTATTAGGGTCCAACCCACCATTCTCATACTAGGTGACTTCAGCTACCCCTCCATCAACTGGGAAACTACACTGGCCCAATGCTTCCTGAAATTCATCAATTCCAATGCCTACTCCCACTAGAGGAAACACCATCCCTGACCTGGTTATTACTAACATGGGCAACTGTTGCTCTACATCAATAGTCAATTCCTCCCTGGTTAGATCCAACCACAGACTAATCACCATGGAAATCCACATCTCACCCCCCCCGCCCCAGCAAAAGTAACCCCATGAAAAACTTCTCCAAAGCTGACTTTGGGCTCTTAAAAACAGAGGTGGCTAGCTTCATGGCACACATGTCAATGGAAAATAGATGCAGGACTGCCACATCATACACCAATGCACTGTACAAACACGTACATAAATGCATGGAACTAACCATACCCAACAGAGCCTAGACGCTCTCCTCCAGAAAAAGAAAGCCAATCTGGTGGTCCCCTCCCATTAATAAACTCTACAATAGAAGGAAGAAATTGTTGCAGAAAAAGTTGAAGTTCCAAGACTGTTTAGCCTCAAAAAAAGTCGAGATCCCTCATCAAAACCTCTAAAGCCACCTATGAAGGCAGAATTGTGGCAGACACTAAAAACAGTCACAAAGCCTTCTATAGTTATATCAAGAATCTCCATGGCAATACCCAGGTTTGTTCTGAGTTACTGCACAATGGTACCTCCTATACTGAGCCAAGAGATATTGCCAACATACTGGCCAACAGATTCAGTGCCAACTTGACCCCCCCCCCAAAGGGCCAATCATATTACCAGAGGAATCCCAGGCACCCAGCATTACTGCAGCACAGGTTAAAGCTGCATTGTCCAAGGCCAAGAATACAGCTTCCATGGGACCCGACAGTATCCCTAGATGTGTTCTACATGAACTACAAAGTGAACTGGCACCACATCTGTGTGCCCTGTTCACTCACAGCCTCACCTTTGGCTTTGTCCCTACCGAATGCTGCACTGCTACAGTCATCCCTCTCCATAAAGGGGGAGCGACTACAGACCCTGGGAATTATTGCCCCATTAGCCTGACGAGTTTGATATATAAGGCTATGGAGAGCATCATCATGGACCTAATTAACAAGGATATGGGGAATCTCCAAACTCTAGATCCCACTCAATTTGGTTTTGTGAAAGGTAGATCATGCCTGCTCAATGTGAAAGTGGACTCCAAGTCAGACTGCCGACCAGTCACAAGTAGAGTCCCACAGGGATCAGTCCTGGGCCTTCTCTTATTTGGCATCTACTTCTTAGAAGTCCAGGCCAACACAGACGGACTCTGGCTGACCAAGTTTGCAGATGACTGCAAGCTTGGAGCCATTATTAACTCCCAAGTGATGTAGACATCCTATAGAAAGGCCTCACTGAGACCAATGACTGGTGTCAAAACCATGGCCTTAAGCTTAATGCCAAAAAATGCATCATCATCCCTTTGGGAAAAACTCAGTTCCCACTAATTTCCTCATCGATGGGAGCCCACTGAACACTGAAGGCGTTATAAGGGATATGGGGACAGAGGTTGACAGCAGCCTCTCCTTCAACCACCACATTGCCACTGTGGTCAGAAAGTCCTTCTATGTGGCACATCTCATTACCAAGGGTTTTGGATCCAGGAAGAAAGAGGTCATCATCTCACTCTCTACTCTTCCCTCATTAGGCCAGTCATTGAGTATAATGCCCCATTTGGCATGTACCTCACTAGACACATACAACAGCTGGTAAGGCCACAAAAGTACCTCACGTAGAGGATCCTAGGCCTTAAATCACATGTCCTACATGGACAGACTCAAAAACTCCAGCTGTTCTCTGTCTCATATTGTCTACTAAGAGGTGACCTCTGCTTGACTTACAAAGCCATATCTGACCCAGTTCTGTTAGAAATGCTATATCTAAAGAAATCCCAATCCCTCTGTACAACACACTCCAGAGACCTCAACCTCATTACCACAATCAAAAGAACATGCTGGAGGGACAGGTTCATAACCCAGAGACTGCCTATGCTCTGGAATAGACTTCCCATACATGTCAAGCAGAGCACCTCACTGGTCCTCTTCAAGAGAAATCTTGAGTGGATGGGAAATAGAAAGTTCACCCCGGGGATCACTGCAGTGGCTCTACTTGATAGGGGCACTGGGAACTAATGTCTATGGGCTAGGCTTGTAAAGGCTCCAGGGCCATTAGCCTAGTACACACCTATGAACCTATGTACCTAACATAACATTCCATCTGTGTTGACCATTTTCATTCTTCCTCAACTCCCCACCCTCCATTTCTCACAAACGACTTCTGGGAGAATTAGACTATTAGGGACACCACATGTCCTTTGGTTTGAACTCCAGTTATGGCAATTATTTTATAGTTTTTGTCTGTCTCAAGCTGTAATTAGGATCTGAGAGATGTTAGGCTTAGTGCATTATGGGTAGGAAAGAAGCTTGAGAGTTTGTTGATGGACACAAGCTAGTGTAATGGCGAAGTCTGATCAGACTGTCATCCAAACCCATCAGTTGAAGAAGAATAAAAATGGATAACACACGTGGAACGTTATGGTAAGTACATAACTTCTTTTTGTAGGACTCCTTCCATGACACTTGAAGATCTTGTCAGTTTCTTAAATGTCATCATGGATGAATTTCCCACAAATAAGAATTCCATCATTCTGGGAGAC
The DNA here is from genome assembly GCF_019279795.1 of Protopterus annectens. Taxonomy (NCBI): domain Eukaryota; kingdom Metazoa; phylum Chordata; order Ceratodontiformes; family Protopteridae; genus Protopterus; species Protopterus annectens. The sequence goes on from NC_056731.1 coordinate 536,866,243, forward strand.
TTTAACTATGAATTGACTGGAGTACCTACACCTACAGCATAGGATATGCACAGAAGTGTGTAGATGTAATAAATACGTAACTCGGTGAACCACATTGTTAGTAGTCCAATTAGAGGATAAAATATTCTTGAGCCACTACTTACAAATGTAGCATCATCATGCACAACTCCACTAGTAACTCTTTATCTGATTAAGTCAGTCCATAAACTAGACTTTTTCCCCTCACACTAGCTATCCCTCTTGAAACCAATATATTGGAATTCAAAGACTTTAATTACATAAATCTACTCAAATTGTGTGATGAGGTCTCAAAATTCACTGAGAACAACAGTGCCCCAGACAAATAAATGTATAGAGTTGAAATTCCCATCTAAATATAAATATAATAGGATTATAGGATCATAGGAGGTTACTAGGCTAATGGCCCTGAGGCCCTTACAAGCCTAGCAAAGTTTTTTTTCTCCTCTTTTAACGGTGCTATTAGTAGACCTGACTGAACACCTGCTGCCCTTGTCCGGAAGGGCTGAATTTGCAATTCCCCATCCAGTTATCCAGATTACACTTGAAGAGGGTCAGTGAAGGGCTTTGTTTTACTAAGATTGTAATCTCATTCCAGAGTAGGGGGAGCCTTTGGAAAATGAGCCTGTCTCTCCAGCAGATTCTGTTAATGTAGCTTCTCATGTTGAGGTCCCCATAGCGAGTGCAGTGAGTACCATTTGTCTTGCTAATGTGTAGCATTTCCATCAGGGCAGCGTCCGCGGTTACCTTATAGACTAGGGAGAGGTCACCCCCAAGTAGTCTGTAGGACACAGAGTATAGCGCCAGGGATTTTAGTCTACTGGCATGGGACAGGTGTTGGACACCTTGAATTTTCTTTGTAACGTATCTCTGTGGTCTCTCCAGTTGTTGGAGTTGCCTGGTGAGGTACACACCAAAGGGCACATTGTATTTTGTAATTGGTCTAATAAGGGAGGAGTACAGGGGGTTATAACCTCTTTTTTTTTCTGGAGGCAGTGCCCTTATTGATCAGGTGGGCTACATAAAATTCTTTCCTTACCACTGTGGAAACATGATGGTCGAAGGAGAGGTTGCTGTCAACCTGTGTGCCCAGGTCTCTTACCACGGATTGGGTACTTAAGATGTTGTTGTTAATGTGGTACTTTGCAGGGATATCTCCCTTGCTGAAGGGGATGATGTTGCACTTTTTGGCATTTAGCTTAAACCCGTGACTTTGGCACCAGTTGCTGGTTTGAGTAAGACCTTCCTGAAGGATGACAGTGCCACTAGAGGATTTATTGATCATGTGTGCCCAGGTCTCTTACCACGGATTGGGTACTTAAGATGTTGTTGTTAATGTGGTACTTTGCAGGGATATCTCCCTTGCTGAAGGGGATGATGTTGCACTTTTTGGCATTTAGCTTAAACCCGTGACTTTGGCACCAGTTGCTGGTTTGAGTAAGACCTTCCTGAAGGATGACAGTGCCACTAGAGGATTTATTGATCATGTCCAGCTTGCAGTCATCTGCAAACTTTGTTAGCCACATGCCTTTTATTTTGGTCTGTACTTCAGAAAAGCAAATTCCAAACAATAGGGGTCCCAACACTGAGCCCTGTGGTACTCCACTAGGTACTGGTCTGGAGGTGGATGAAGAGTCCCCCATTTTAACTGTGTGTATTCAATTGGTGAGCCAGTTAGCAGCCCACCAGTTGGCTAGTCTGTGATACGCATACAAGTGCTCAGAACACAGGAATAAATGCAGTAATTTAAAAGCGGGCAAAAATTACAGTGAAAAATGCAAAAATAATCAGTAAAAACAGTGATAACAGTTAGCAAGTGCAGAAATACAGGCAATAATGGTCTTATGTTTTGTTGTAAGCCTCAGATGGCTCAGATGCAAATAGCAGAGTATGGGCTGGTCACCTAGCTCAGTGGAGCTCAGTTAAAACAAGGGCAAAATCCTTTCAGATGTGGGGCTTTTAGAATAAACGAAAACATTTTACTGGTAGGCAAAATAGCAAATCAAAAGCATAGAACTGAGCCCTTTTCCAGTGAGCTTCAACAGATGGGTCTCTAGCAATACACGTCCTGCCACAAGCGTGCAGAGGGCCCTCTCCAGAAAAGGTTGGGGATTAGTGTTCAATTCAAATACAAACAGAACTAGACGCAGCAATATCTGTGGCTAGTTTCTGCGACACAGTACATGTGCCTAGAACAAAGGCGTAAATGCATTATTTGAAAAACAGGCAAAAATTACAGTGAAAATGTAGAAATAGTAATAACAGCAAGTGCAGAAATACAAGCAATAATGGTCTTAAGTTTTGTTGTAAGCCTCAGATGGCTCAGATGCAGATAGCAGAGTACAGGCTGGTCACCTACCTCTAACTTTTACGTGGGGTTTCAGAATTTTCCCTGGCTTCCTCTAAACTGTCAAAGCCCGTTTGAAAGGTACCCTTCTACATAGACCTCCTTATAAAGATCCTATACCACCATGGGATTTAAATTTGGTACTGCAGGCCTTAACACATTCTCCCTTTGAGCCAACAGCTAGAGGTGATTTAAAATTTTTGACTTGGAAAACTGTCTTTTTAGTTGCAGTTACATCTGCTAGAAGAATTTCAGAACTTCAAGCATTATCTTCCAAGCCCCATACTTGATTTTCTGTAAGGGATAGGGTCATCTTACATACCGATGTTTCCTTCCTCCCTAAGGTGGTGTCAGAAACTAACATTAACCAAGCCATTAACCTGCCTGTATTCTTCCCATACTTTACGAATAAAGGAGAATATATGCTGCACTTACTGGATGTTCATAGACAATTACATTTCTACCTTCACAGAACAAAAGAAATTAGAAAGACAGACCAATTGTTTCCTTCCTTTGCACATAACAAATTGGGTGAATCAGTTCAAAGGTAACTCTAGCCAGATGATTGACGGAGTGCATTTCATTTGTCTACAACAAATTGAATCTTCACTTACCAAAACCATAAAAGGCTCATTCAATCAGATCTATGGCTACTTCCACAGTATTCCAGTCTAGAGCATCCATGGACGACATATGTGCAGCTGCAACTTGGTCAAATCCTTATACCTTTATCACTCATTACAAACTAGAACTGGTCTCAAGGGGAAGAGCGGCCTTTGGCACAACCATACTCAGGAATAACCTTCCTTAGACTCCACCAAGAAAGTCAGGTAGCTGAAGATTCTGTCCCATCCGTTGAGGAATGAATGAAATTTGACAACTTCAGATAAAGTTGATACTGCAATACAAGCAGAAAATGATTGACTTCAACAATTGGCTAAGTTTCTGGTGTCATTCTAAGGAGATCCAGTATCTGTCTGCTTGAGATGACATGATTGACAGACCTCGATGCTTTGCTAGAGATGGCCTGCATCTGTCACCCCTGGATTTCCAGATACTGGCTAAGGCTCTTGCCACTCCTATAGTGCCTTTTTAGGTGATGTTCCAAAGACCAAATTACCACCATAACAGCTATAAACAAATGCTAACTGAGGGTCATGTTGCTAAATGCTAGAAATCTAAATCTCAAGATGTACTTGCTTGAAGCAGTCCTCAAAATGGAGAACATCTACATTTGTGCTGTAACGGAGACCTGGTTTAAAGCAGCAGAAAGCACCCCTGTGCTACCAGGCTATATATAACTCATTCCACACCTTTCGGCTCCAGAACATGGACCAAAGCTCCAAAGGCAGTGGTGTCTCCATATTCATAAAGGAAATTGCACACCTCCAGACTAGTAGCCCAGCATAGCGCATCAGAGATACTTCAGGTACAATTAACATTGGATAAGATGGTGATTCAGGTTGTGGCCTGCTATAGGTCCCCAGTCATGTCCCAAGACTCTCACTCCACATTCCTAAGCACCCTGCAAACTATTAGGGTCCAACCCACCATTCTCATACTAGGTGACTTCAGCTACCCCTCCATCAACTGGGAAACTACACTGGCCCAATGCTTCCTGAAATTCATCAATTCCAATGCCTACTCCCACTAGAGGAAACACCATCCCTGACCTGGTTATTACTAACATGGGCAACTGTTGCTCTACATCAATAGTCAATTCCTCCCTGGTTAGATCCAACCACAGACTAATCACCATGGAAATCCACATCTCACCCCCACCCGCCCGCCGCCCCCCCCCCCAGCAAAGGTAACCCCATGAAAAACTTCTCCAAAGCTGACTTTGGGCTCTTAAAAACAGAGGTGGCTAGCTTCATGGCACACATGTCAATGGAAAATAGATGCAGGACTGCCACATCATACACCAATGCACTGTACAAACACGTACATAAATGCATGGAACTAACCATACCCAACAGAGCCTAGACGCTCTCCTCCAGAAAAAGAAAGCCAATCTGGTGGTCCCCTCCCATTAATAAACTCTACAATAGAAGGAAGAAATTGTTGCAGAAAAAGTTGAAGTTCCAAGACTGTTTAGCCTCAAAAAAAGTCGAGATCCCTCATCAAAACCTCTAAAGCCACCTATGAAGGCAGAATTGTGGCAGACACTAAAAACAGTCACAAAGCCTTCTATAGTTATATCAAGAATCTCCATGGCAATACCCAGGTTTGTTCTGAGTTACTGCACAATGGTACCTCCTATACTGAGCCAAGAGATATTGCCAACATACTGGCCAACAGATTCAGTGCCAACTTGACCCCCCCCCCAAAGGGCCAATCATATTACCAGAGGAATCCCAGGCACCCAGCATTACTGCAGCACAGGTTAAAGCTGCATTGTCCAAGGCCAAGAATACAGCTTCCATGGGACCCGACAGTATCCCTAGATGTGTTCTACATGAACTACAAAGTGAACTGGCACCACATCTGTGTGCCCTGTTCACTCACAGCCTCACCTTTGGCTTTGTCCCTACCGAATGCTGCACTGCTACAGTCATCCCTCTCCATAAAGGGGGAGCGACTACAGACCCTGGGAATTATTGCCCCATTAGCCTGACGAGTTTGATATATAAGGCTATGGAGAGCATCATCATGGACCTAATTAACAAGGATATGGGGAATCTCCAAACTCTAGATCCCACTCAATTTGGTTTTGTGAAAGGTAGATCATGCCTGCTCAATGTGAAAGTGGACTCCAAGTCAGACTGCCGACCAGTCACAAGTAGAGTCCCACAGGGATCAGTCCTGGGCCTTCTCTTATTTGGCATCTACTTCTTAGAAGTCCAGGCCAACACAGACGGACTCTGGCTGACCAAGTTTGCAGATGACTGCAAGCTTGGAGCCATTATTAACTCCCCAAGTGATGTAGACATCCTATAGAAAGGCCTCACTGAGACCAATGACTGGTGTCAAAACCATGGCCTTAAGCTTAATGCCAAAAAATGCATCATCATCCCCTTTGGGAAAAACTCAGTTCCCACTAATTTCCTCATCGATGGGAGCCCACTGAACACTGAAGGCGTTATAAGGGATATGGGGACAGAGGTTGACAGCAGCCTCTCCTTCAACCACCACATTGCCACTGTGGTCAGAAAGTCCTTCTATGTGGCACATCTCATTACCAAGGGTTTTGGATCCAGGAAGAAAGAGGTCATCATCTCTCTCTCTCTACTCTTCCCTCATTAGGCCAGTCATTGAGTATAATGCCCCATTTGGCATGTACCTCACTAGACACATACAACAGCTGGTAAGGCCACAAAAGTACCTCACGTAGAGGATCCTAGGCCTTAAATCACATGTCCTACATGGACAGACTCAAAAAAACTCCAGCTGTTCTCTGTCTCATATTGTCTACTAAGAGGTGACCTCTGCTTGACTTACAAAGCCATATCTGACCCAGTTCTGTTAGAAATGCTATATCTAAAGAAATCCCAATCCCTCTGTACAACACACTCCAGAGACCTCAACCTCATTACCACAATCAAAAGAACATGCTGGAGGGACAGGTTCATAACCCAGAGACTGCCTATGCTCTGGAATAGACTTCCCATACATGTCAAGCAGAGCACCTCACTGGTCCTCTTCAAGAGAAATCTTGAGTGGATGGGAAATAGAAAGTTCACCCCGGGGATCACTGCAGTGGCTCTACTTGATAGGGGCACTGGGAACTAATGTCTATGGGCTAGGCTTGTAAAGGCTCCAGGGCCATTAGCCTAGTACACACCTATGAACCTATGTACCTAACATAACATTCCATCTGTGTTGACCATTTTCATTCTTCCTCAACTCCCCACCCTCCATTTCTCACAAACGACTTCTGGGAGAATTAGACTATTAGGGACACCACATGTCCTTTGGTTTGAACTCCAGTTATGGCAATTATTTTATAGTTTTTGTCTGTCTCAAGCTGTAATTAGGATCTGAGAGATGTTAGGCTTAGTGCATTATGGGTAGGAAAGAAGCTTGAGAGTTTGTTGATGGACACAAGCTAGTGTAATGGCGAAGTCTGATCAGACTGTCATCCAAACCCATCAGTTGAAGAAGAATAAAAATGGATAACACACGTGGAACGTTATGGTAAGTACATAACTTCTTTTTGTAGGACTCCTTCCATGACACTTGAAGATCTTGTCAGTTTCTTAAATGTCATCATGGATGAATTTCCCACAAATAAGAATTCCATCATTCTGGGAGACTTTAACTATGAATTGACTGGAGTACCTACACCTACAGCATAGGATATGCACAGAAGTGTGTAGATGTAATAAATCGTAACTCGGTGAACCACATTATTAGTAGTCCAATTAGAGGATAAAATATTCTTGAGCCACTACTTACAAATGTAGCATCATCATGCACAACTCCACTAGTAACTCTTTATCTGATTAAGTCAGTCCATAAACTAGACTTTTTCCCCTCACACTAGCTATCCCTCTTGAAACCAATATATTGGAATTCAAAGACTTTAATTACATAAATCTACTCAAATTGTGTGATGAGGTCTCAAAATTCACTGAGAACAACAGTGCCCCAGACAAATAAATGTATAGAGTTGAAATTCCCATCTAAATATAAATATAATAGGATTATAGGATCATAGGAGGTTACTAGGCTAATGGCCCTGAGGCCCTTACAAGCCTAGCAAAGTTTTTCTCCTCTTTTAACGGTGCTATTAGTAGACCTGACTGAACACCTGCTGCCCTTGTCCGGAAGGGCTGAATTTGCAATTCCCCATCCAGTTATCCAGATTACACTTGAAGAGGGTCAGTGAAGGGCTTTGTTTTACTAAGATTGTAATCTCATTCCAGAGTAGGGGGAGCCTTTGGAAAATGAGCCTGTCTCTCCAGCAGATTCTGTTAATGTAGCTTCTCATGTTGAGGTCCCCATAGCGAGTGCAGTGAGTACCATTTGTCTTGCTAATGTGTAGCATTTCCATCAGGGCAGCGTCCGCGGTTACCTTATAGACTAGGGAGAGGTCACCCCCAAGTAGTCTGTAGGACACAGAGTATAGCGCCAGGGATTTTAGTCTACTGGCATGGGACAGGTGTTGGACACCTTGAATTTTCTTTGTAACGTATCTCTGTGGTCTCTCCAGTTGTTGGAGTTGCCTGGTGAGGTACACACCAAAGGGCACATTGTATTTTGTAATTGGTCTAATAAGGGAGGAGTACAGGGGGTTATAACCTCTTTTTTTTTCTGGAGGCAGTGCCCTTATTGATCAGGTGGGCTACATAAAATTCTTTCCTTACCACTGTGGAAACATGATGGTCGAAGGAGAGGTTGCTGTCAACCTGTGTGCCCAGGTCTCTTACCACGGATTGGGTACTTAAGATGTTGTTGTTAATGTGGTACTTTGCAGGGATATCTCCCTTGCTGAAGGGGATGATGTTGCACTTTTTGGCATTTAGCTTAAACCCGTGACTTTGGCACCAGTTGCTGGTTTGAGTAAGACCTTCCTGAAGGATGACAGTGCCACTAGAGGATTTATTGATCATGTCCAGCTTGCAGTCATCTGCAAACTTTGTTAGCCACATGCCTTTTATTTTGGTCTGTACTTCAGAAAAGCAAATTCCAAACAATAGGGGTCCCAACACTGAGCCCTGTGGTACTCCACTAGGTACTGGTCTGGAGGTGGATGAAGAGTCCCCCATTTTAACTGTGTGTATTCAATTGGTGAGCCAGTTAGCAGCCCACCAGTTGGGTATGTTTATCAATGATGTTTGAGTGGGAAATGGTGTTGAAGGCCTTCGCAAAGTCTAAATAAGCAGTATGCACAGTTTTGCCTTCATCCAGGGCTTTGTTGACTGCCTCAAAGAAGTTCACCAAGTTGGGCAGGCACAATCTCCCTTTGATGAAAGCAAACTGGGATGGGTCTAGTGTTTGGAAGTCACCTTTATCCTTGTTAATGAGGTCCATAATGATTCTCACCATGCCCTTTCATATGAGGCTGGTCAGACTTACTGGTCTGTAATTTACTAGGTCAACAGAGAAGCCCTCTTTGTGGAGGGGGGATAACAGTGGCAGTTTTCCAGTCTGCAGGAACATATCCACTGCTTAGACTGTGATTAAAAAGGGTACTCAGAGGTGCTGCTATCTCCTGCTTTAGGCACTTTAGGATGAAGCCAGGGATGTTGTCTAGTCCCATAGAGGCCGTGTGCGTTTTTGCCTTGGAAAGCTTATTAATAGTTTAATAATAATAATAATAATAATTAGAGATTTCTGGGGAAGGACTTGTGGGAGCAATGTCTTATGGTATGTTGAGCGGTGATAGGGGGAGAAGTTCTCACTGAACCTATCTGCCAGCAGGTTACCAATGTCACCATGTTCAGTATATGTTGTGCCATTTACAACAAGTTTAGTGCAAATCTGGGATTTATGCTTAAGGTTGCGGACGTAGCCAAAGAATGCCTTGTGGTTACCCTTGGTTAGTGTGGCCAATTTAGATTCATAGTCAGCTTTGGCTTTTTCACTAGTTGCCTAATTTGCATATTTAGTCCAGTAAGGGAGTCCTTTGAGTTTAGGGACTGTCTTCTACTGCTTTTGGACAGCAGTTTCTTTCTTCTGTTATATAGCCTGTTTATGCCGGATGCCCACCAAACAGGCTTGTTTCTTATGTGAGGAACTTAATTTTATCCAGTTGGGTACAGCTGAGTCACTGCAGCTGTGGAGATGTTTATACAAATTGTTGGAGTAAACCTCGGCGTAGGTATCCTTGCCATCAGTAGAGGAAGGGACTATGAAACTAATAATATTGTCTCATAAGAGATTATAGTTAGCTTTGGAGAATTTTTTTTAGTTTAGTTCCAGCTGGGGGAGGGCCAGCGCTGTTGTTACTTCGTGTGACTGACTTGTGGTCATATCTCACTAGAGATGGCTGTACATTTGTGGTTGTGTAGTGGTCACTCATGTTCTTCAGTACCAATCCAGATCCAGGATGTTTGAACCCCTAGTAGGGGTGTCTACTGACTGGTCCAAGGCACTGGAATTTACAAAGTTCAAGAATCTTTGGGTGTGCACATTGGTACATGTGTAGTTAGACCAATCTAATGATGGGGAGTTGACTTCTCCCAAAATCATGGTGTTTTCTGGTATATTGAGGGAGACTGCAGAAGGTCCAGGTAGGCATTGTGGGTGTCCTGGTTCATGGAGGGGGCCCTGTAACTGGCAATAATCTGAAGAGGATTTCTACCTACAGACAGTTGTACATGGAGAGGTTCGAGGGACTCATTTAGACATACTATTCGGGAGAACTATTTGTCTTTAATAAAAAGAGATACTCCTCCTCTTTTGGATTTCATGCACTCCACTGATGGTCTGAGCGAGTGGAAGGAGTTGTAACCCGGTGTAGCTGGGGTGCTCCCTGCAGCCTTGAACCAGATTTCTGTGACTGCACAGATGTCAGCATCCTCCAAAGTGAGGGCAGCTTCCGATGAGTGTAAAACTCCTAGCATTTAACAGCATGACCCAGATATTGGTTTTTGAGGAAGATTTTATGTTGGAAATTTTGTACTTGTGACATTGCCTAAAAAGGCACTAGGGGGAGGTAAGAGCCCTTGCCAGACGTCGAATACCTAGGGGTGATAGGTGGAGACTGTCTCTGGCCAAGCATCAAGGTTTATCAGTCATGTCATCCCAGGCAGACAGAAACTGGATCCCCTTAGAATGACACCAGCAGTATCTGTGGCTGTTGAAGTCAGTTATCTTTTGCTTCTATTGTGGCATCACCCTGGGTGAGGGTAGTATGCTGCTTAAGGCTTGGGACACATAATTCAAGAGTTTAGTCATGTATCTGTTCATGTAGTCCAGAGAGGTACGTCTTAAGTTGCTCATACCAACATGTGTTGTGATAGAGTCATAACAGTACTTGTTGCTAAGTGCGTGTGTGATGTTCTGGATCCTGTAACCAGACAGGCAGCTAACCCTGACCTTCTCCTTCTCCAGCCTGGTGAGTGGTACATAAGTGTGTCTCACGATATAGTGACCTATGATTAGTACATTTGGTTTTGTGTTATGCCTTAATGGCTTACCTGGTAAGAATTGGCATGTGCAGTTTTATATGTACTGCGTTTTTCTACATGTGAGCTGTGTGGGGTGTGCTTGTGTTAGGGAGGTCTCTTTGCTTTGGGTAGGTTTTTATAAAAGACATCCTCATATGTAGGGTTATGTGTTGGTTGCATGGTGGGTGTGGGTGGTGGTATATGAGTGCTGACAACCTCCTTCGGGATAGGAATACTGACTGGTGAGTGAGGGAGCATTGATTCTGTGTTTTTTACATAGTTTCACCTCTCCCATGTTGAGTTTAAGTACAGTAAAAGAAGTGAGTTGTCAGTGTACATGAGACAATTGCAACATTGCCTCAAGATGCCTAATTTGACCAGTTGGGCTGAAGAAACAGTAGGGTATTATCCTTCCTTAGTGCTAGGTAAGAGGTATGGTTGGTAACAGGGATTGATCTGAAATGGCCTGATGGGGTTCCTTCTAGGCTAGTCTACTAGTACACAGGAAGAGATCTAGAGAGGGTGGCTCAGAGGCTCTATTCGTCTGCAGACTGAAAAATTCCCTGCTGGAAAACAGACTACAGCTAAGGGAAAATTTACTGTTCCTATACCTGGCAAACAGTAATCGGATCTGCATGTTAGTGCATGGCACTGCACATTGCGCAGACCCAGGGCTTTTAAAATAAAAGAAAATACCTTACTGGTGGGCAAAATAACCAGTCAAAAGCTCAGAACAGAGCCCTAGTCCAATGAGCTTCAATGGATGGGTCTCTAGCCACACACCTCTTGCCACAAGGGCCCTCTGCAGAAAAAGTTTGCTGGTGATTAGTGCTCAGTTCAAGTACAAACAGAACTAGACACAGCAGTATCTGTGGCTAGTCTGTGATACGCATACAAGTGCTCAGAACACAGGAATAAATGCAGTAATTTAAAAGCGGGCAAAAATTACAGTGAAAATGCAAAAATAATCAGTAAAAACAGTGATAACAGTTAGCAAGTGCAGAAATACAGGCAATAATGGTCTTATGTTTTGTTGTAAGCCTCAGATGGCTCAGATGCAAATAGCAGAGTATGGGCTGGTCACCTAGCTCAGTGGAGCTCAGTTAAAACAAGGGCAAAATCCTTTCAGATGTGGGGCTTTTAGAATAAACGAAAACATTTTACTGGTAGGCAAAATAGCAAATCAAAAGCATAGAACTGAGCCCTTTTCCAGTGAGCTTCAACAGATGGGTCTCTAGCAACACACGTCCTGCCACAAGCGTGCAGAGGGCCCTCTCCAGAAAAGGTTGGGGATTAGTGTTCAATTCAAATACAAACAGAACTAGACGCAGCAATATCTGTGGCTAGTTTCTGCGACACAGTACATGTGCCTAGAACAAAGGCGTAAATGCATTATTTGAAAAACAGGCAAAAATTACAGTGAAAATGTAGAAATAGTAATAACAGCAAGTGCAGAAATACAAGCAATAATGGTCTTAAGTTTTGTTGTAAGCCTCAGATGGCTCAGATGCAGATAGCAGAGTACAGGCTGGTCACCTACCTCAGTGGAACTCTGTTAAAACAAGCACAAATCCTTGCAAACAGGGGGCTTTTAAAATAAATGGATATTTTGCCCACAAGTAAGGTTTTTTCGGTCAAAAGCTCAGAACACAGCTTCAGTCCAACGAGCTTCAATGGATAGTTCTCTAGCCACACAGCTCCTGCAACAAGGTTGCAGAGGCCCTCTCCAGAAAAGGTTTGCAGGGGATTAGTAATCAATTCAAATACAAACAGAACTAGACACAGCAGTATCTGTGGCTGGTCTATGCTACACAGTACAAGTGCCCAAAACACAGGAATAAATGCAGTCATTGAAAACAGGCTAAATGGAAACTTTAAAAGCAGACCACTTTGGTGGTGCACCAGTAAAAGTTTACAATAAAAAAAAATTGTTAGAGTATGCAACAGACCTAAAGATCACAAAGCCGAGGAAAATGTTAGCAATTTGACTATGAATTAAAAAAAAAAAGTCTATTGGATTTGCTAAGGTAGCCCATGAGCACAGATTGACATCTGTAGCCAAATACTTTTAAAGCGGTGCTTACTACAGCTGGAGTGTCTCTGTCCCTCGCTCGCTCTCTCCCCCCCGACAACCCTAGTTGTCTCAGGTCCTAAAAGCCCCCATTTTAGTTCTGGCAACACTATAACTGTGTCTTTAAGGACCAGGACAATGGTCAAGAGTTTTAAATTATTAAAAATATTCTTCAGCCCTCCCTAGTAAACTCCTGGCAATAGTTTGTGCTCATTAGGTAGCCTCACTGATTGATTATTTTTCATAGGAATTGACTCCAGCACATGTTAGCCCTGTTCATTTCACTTGACTCTAGCTTACTCCACTCCCATACCCTACCCCGAAATTGCCACCCACCTCCTACTTCTACAGTTAAACAAGGCTGACTCTACTCAATATATTCATAACCAGTCACAACAGTATACTTAAGGCACCCCTTATAGTAATAGTCATACTTTATTGTATCACCTGTTGCTAACACATTCTGCCTTAACCATGATGTTACATACCTAGTATAACACAAAACTGATTTACTCATTGTTCTGGTCAGGTTACTAAATTCTGTGGTTAATACAGTATTAGAGATGACACAAGAGACCAAGGCTCAAACTTCAGCAATTTTATTGTTAGCTTTTAACAATTAAGGTCTGTAACAAAAAAAACAATTGACTAGTCAATATGCAAAAAATAAAAAAAACCTATCACATTAATATGCAAAACCTAACCTATGACCTATCACATTAACAATTATAAAAACTGTTAAATCATGTACTTATGCAAAACCTAACCTATGACCTATCACATTAACAATTATAAAAACTGTTAAATCATGTACTTACAAGCATATGTAAAAAGAAAATCATCTTTGCCACTGATAGGGGGACTCCAAACCTATTCAGTACAGCTATCTGTTCAGTCAAGACAGGGCCGACACTGGCAGGCAATGCTGTATGCTCAGTTCAGGCTCTTGCTTCAGTCAAATCCGGATGATGATGAGTTCCAGTCTATTACCAACCTCTGAGCCTTTTATAGGTTTGAGCATGCCATAGGGTCAATAGGTTCAATTGATTGCACCCAGGCCATTAGGTAATCATTCAGCTGATGATATTTAGATCACCAGTTTATTCATGAGCTAATGAACTGTTTTTAAAACATTACAAATCATTTCCCGAGTTGTCAACAAGCCCCGTAATGTCTAGTTTTATACATTACTTCCTCCTTTCAGAAAGCCGTTTGCCCACACACCTGTGGTATAGTTCCTCTTTGAAATCCCCCTCTGTCTGGTAAACAACTTTTAAACTGGCAAACAACTCCAAAGGTTAACTAAAGTTCAGTTATACCAGCATCAGTGTGCAAGGCTTGCCTTTAAAGCATAATTCTTTTAGGTTTCATGTATGTATATAACATCAAGCAGCATATCATGTATTTATTCAATTAACAGCATATCAATCTAACATCAAGCACACCTACAAACACACAGCAGTTCAATGGCTTAGGGCATCAAAAATCAGGTAAACTGTGTGGATCCGTCACAGGCCACCCCTTGCACTAAGCAATGATCGCTGTGTGCTTCTAATAATGTGCAAAATTGACAGCATTTTATTGTATTTTTTTATGACCTTACAATAAATGCAGTAGGAAATTAAGCAGAGCAACACTGAAACTGTTGTGGTCAGCAATAAAGGGTGTAAAAGCAAGTTAAACCAGGCAGAAGCCTTTGGTGACCACATAAAAATATCATACCAATGTGAAACAGACATGTCTTGAATTTCGTTTGCAATTTGAAGAATGGTACCTTTGTCTTTAATCGTTTTAATTACAGTTTGATGCGCATCATGTAAAGTCTTATTCAGCAGGAGCAGTACAGCTTGCCCTTCCTGCTTAATTTGTTTAAAGTCCGGGTGGACTAGAGATGGCCATCTAAAAGTGTGCAATGGTTCTATGCTAGCATTTAATGTGATGTCCATCCATCTAGTCAATCTGATCAATTCCCCAGTACAAAAATCAATGATTGCATGTACATTACTTTTACAATGTGCTCCACTGTCTGTGATTGTTCCATCACTCCAAGCCAGCTTACAGGAGGATACTACACAAGCTGTGGTATCATTGAGTTGATAAATGTCTGTCCCAGTTTAATCTACAAACAGTTCTGATGTATTCTGTGCTGGTCAAATTTTATGTTAAGTTGGGTTTGGTAGTCACCGCAAACAACGCTCTTCCCAGCTTCCAGTAGAAGTCACAATCCCCTGTCAAGTTAGCCACGTCTTCCTCACTAAACAGGGGAATAGGGTCATGGCATTCATATGGTCCATCTAGGTGTCTCCGCTGGTAAGAGTTTGTATCTTCCCAAACAGTGGCAACAATCTGTGGAGAGGAAAATATAAGGGTTGTTTAGCAGAATCAAGCAACACTAAAACAGTATCACCAGGTCCATCACAGATCACAGTTCCACACTCATTTGGTTGGTGGGGTGTGGTTACTACTACCCTCATCCCCAACCATTTACTCGGGCTAGTATCATAGTCTTGTAGTAGGATGACAACATCCTGGTGTATACAAATTTCTACTAAAGGTAACCCCTTTTTCAGAGTTTGTGTTCTATTATCTAAATTGATGACCTTTACTATCACCTCTTGTTCTGGTTCCCATAGCATGAAAACTTCCCAATTTTCTCCCAACAATCCTTTTTGTCCCCAGTGCCATTTTTCTGGGAGAAACAGCTTCCAACCTGTCTTAACTAACACAGTATTCTGTGCTGGTACTCTTTGCTCAGTCAATGCACATAGCCAAAGCCGAGTTTGGTCAATGTTTGTTAGCATGGGATATATTGCATCTGGATTCAACCTTTCCAGTTTTAAGGTACAGCAGTCTGATCGGATGTCATTCATATGCATTTGCAGGGGAGTACCTTGCTGCTTTCGAGGTCTGTTGTTTAACTGACTTACAGCTTGTTCCAATACCTTTGCCCATCCTCGCAAAGTTCCGTCACTTGTATTCTTACGAATCTGTTCTTTAAGAAGTCCATTGTACCTTTCAACCAGACCAGAAGCTTGGGGATGATATGGTATGTGTAGTACCCATCGAACTCCATTTTCTTTTGCCCATTCTTGGACCTCAGCTCCTGTAAAATGACTGCCTTGGTCACTTTGTATTTCAACAGGAGTCCCATATGTTATGCATAGTTTATGCAGTCCCTTAATACTGCTTGTTGGTTTGCCTTTTTGATGGGGAAATCATCAAAAATCCCGAATAAGTGTCCACCATGGTTAGGCAGTATTGTTGATTTTGATCCAATGGCAAGGGACCAATAAAATCTATCTGCCAGATCTGAGCTGAACGACTGCCTCTATGTATATGTCCACATGCTTCTGATTGCAATTGCTTTCGTTTATTTCTTTGACAAATTTCACATTGTTTTATGACATCTATCAGTACATCTTTACTGAGTTGCATACCATGTCTCCGTGCCCATTCCATCGTAGCATCTCTCCCCAAATGTCCACTTCGATCGTGGGCCCACCTGGCCATGCTGATATCCTCAGGCTTCTCCTCAACAGTACGTCATCAATGTAATGGAATACAGTCACTTTATTTAACTGCAACTTAGCCAGATCTCTGGCCACCAGCCCATGGCAAAGGGTTGGGCTGTGTAGATATCCTTGTGGAAGTACCTGGAAGGTATATTGCCTCCCCTCCCAGGTAAATGCAAATTGAGCCCTACTCTCTTCTGCTATAGGTATGGAGAAGAAAGCATTTGCCAAGTCCAAAACTGCATGGTACGGCCCAGCAGAAGAAGAAAGTCTCTCTACAATGGTAACAATGTCCGGCACTGCTGCAGTTAAAGGTGGAGCCACCTTATTCAAGCCCCGATAATCTACCGTCATACGCCAGGAACCATCAGGTTTTTTGACAGGCCACACCGGGCTATTAAATGGGCTCACAGTTGGTTCGAGTATGCCAACATGAAGTAATTCCTGGATTGTTTCAGTAATTTCTGAATGGCCCCCTGGAACACGATATTGTTTGATGTTGGTCACCATTTTTGGTGTGGGAATATGCAAAGGTTCCCACTTGGCATCACCTCGAACAACAGCCTTGACTGCATTGACTGAACAGTGCCGTACTCCAAATCTAAATGGCCCTACTGTAGTTTCTAAGGTCCTACCCTTTAGAACATCTATTCCTAAAATGTGTTCTGGTACAGGAGCTATCATGGCTACAATGGTACTAGGAATACCATCCCCAAAGGCTATTCTTACTTTGGTTTTGACACCTATCGTCTTTGCCCCCCCCATATCCATCAATCTCCACAGACTGTCCACGAAATTTACGGGGGTTGCCTGCAAAAATAGTTATTTCTGATCCAGTATCTACTAAAGCCATTACGTGTTGTGGTCCTCCTCCAAAAAATGGTAAGAGGCACGTTAGCCGGTCCCCAGGTGTAATGGCTCTAACTGTGCCTCTAGCTACTGGGGACCCGCCTTCTAGTCAATTTGCTTCCATTTTTTCCATTGGGGTTCTCCACCCCTTCTCTCCCCAATCTCTTTCATCAGTAAACTCTCCCCTCTGCCATTGTGCTAGCTCCTCATCAGTGGGGATGTCAGGATACAACTGATTCCACCCTTTCTTCCCTTCAGTGGTACTTCTGTTTGGGCTTTTGCAGGGGTTTGTTTTCCTGAAAGATCTGATTCTCTTCCTTTCTGCTTCTGTTTCCATTTTTTGTATATTTCTTCTGTAGTTATTCCATCTATTTCTGCAGCTTCTACCCCCCATCTTAGCAAATCTAGAAACATCTGTCTCCTTGTTACTTTTTCACTACCCGTGCTTTTTAACTTGTCTGTATTTGCCTTTCTGGCTTTCCTCTGCTCTTTCTCTTCTACCAGCTCTGCCAGCTGGTTTAAAGTAGACATTACATCCCATATCGGTTGGCCAATACACCCTGCCAAGGCAGCCATAAGCTGCCCTTTCCACCATTGTGGGGCATTTTTAATTAACTTATTCCTCATATTACCAGTAAAGATTTGTCCGTCTGGCCCTTTTGGAATATGCAACTCCCCATTTATCATTTCTAATGAGTAAATAGTTGCTAACATGGCCATTTCCCTTAGCTGTTGGATTGCTTCAGCTATCGTTTTCCAGGATTTGCACTCCTCTGCTACTGCTGTAGCATCCGGCCAAGTGGCCCGAAAGGCTGAGGCTAACCATACCACCAATGTATTGATATGGGGATCTTTATGGTCACAATTGTTCACTATCTGCTTCAGCCGGGGGTGAAATACTAAACAGGCACACTGGTGCATCTCTTCATCACTCAGTGACACCGCCTCTCCCCCTGTATCCCAGACCCGAAGAAACCAAGCCAAGAGGGACTCCCCAGGCTTTTGCTTATAAGTCTGAATTATCTTCAATAACTCTGTCTGGGAATAACTGCGCACCTCCACCCACTGCTGCGGTTGTCCGCCAGCATGTATTGAATTTTTCTCTGCAATTGGTCGGGTACTCACTGATGGGGAATTTATTATTTCAAAGTCATCATTCATTTCATCAGAAGAATGGAGATCTCCTTCCCATTCTTCAGGGTCAAACTCTGCCTTACATATCAAGGCACGCACTCTAGGCCTAGAGGGTGGGTGCTGTGAACCTCTCCCCTTCCATTGCCTGCGCTGCTGTATTACTCGAGTGGCCAGAGTCACTGAGTTAGTCTTCCAATGCTCTGCATCCTGTCCTACCTTAGCCAATTCCACATCTGCCTTCTCCAAGGCATCCCTATCCAATCGGTGGGTGTGTGCATGCTCTTTACATTGTTCTTCTAATTCTAGAACTTTTACTTTTAGATCTTCTACATCTTTGTCTAACTCCTGTATTGCTTCAAAGAACAGCCATCCAGCTGCTCCCACTCCCTCTTTCACCTTCTTTCCCTTATCCTCCAATTTTAAACCTGATAAGGCCTTTGCCAGCTCCTCAGGGTCTACTGGGTTTACTGGTGAGGACTTAGGGGAAGGTGGAGGTGAAACCTGACTCAATGCCCTAGCAAGGGGGTCCCATTTCCCAAACAATGCTGGAAATTCAACATTTGCCCCTCCCTTACTTTTGGCATCTACAGATTGTTTCTTATTTAACCCTACACCTAGGTGCTTAAATGGAAAAAACATTGGCTGATGTGACATATCTACTGCAAACCACAGATCCTGCCGACTACGCCAGCTGTTCTGGTCAGGTTACTAAATTCTGTGGTTAATACAGTATTAGAGATGACACAAGAGACCAAGGCTCAAACTTCAGCAATTTTATTGTTAGCTTTTAACAATTAAGGTCTGTAACAAAAAAACAATTGACTAGTCAATATGCAAAAAATAAAAAAACCTATCACATTAATATGCAAAACCTAACCTATGACCTATCACATTAACAATTATAAAAACTGTTAAATCATGTACTTATGCAAAACCTAACCTATGACCTATCACATTAACAATTATAAAAACTGTTAAATCATGTACTTACAAGCATATGTAAAAATAAAATCATCTTTGCCACTGATAGGGGGACTCCAAACCTATTCAGTACAGCTATCTGTTCAGTCAAGACAGGGCCGACACTGGCAGGCAATGCTGTATGCTCAGTTCAGGCTCTTGCTTCAATCAAATCCGGATGATGATGAGTTCCAGTCTATTACCAACCTCTGAGCCTTTTATAGGTTTGAGCATGCCATAGGGTCAATAGGTTCAATTGATTACACCTAGGCCATTAGGTAATCATTCAGCTGATGATATTTAGATCACCAGTTTATTCATGAGCTAATGAACTGTTTTTAAAACATTACAAATCATTTCCTGAGTTGTCAACAAGCCCCGTAATGTCTAGTTTTATACATTACTTCCTCCTTTCAGAAAGCCGTTTGCCCACACACCTATGGTATAGTTCCTCTTTGAAATCCCCCTCTGTCTGGTAAACAACTTTTAAACTGGCAAACAACTCCAAAGGTTAACTAAAGTTCAGTTATACCAGCATCAGTGTGCAAGGCTTGCCTTTAAAGCATAATTCTTTTAGGTTTCATGTATGTATATAACATCAAGCAGCATATCATGTATTTATTCAATTAACAGCATATCGATCTAACATCAAGCACACCTACAAACACACAGCAGTTCAATGGCTTAGGGCATCAAAAATCAGGTAAACTGTGTGGATCCGTCACACTCATAAAACAATGGATATGAGTAACATCCTCCTGATCTCATTTCTGTTTATTCTCACCCACACTACTAACTATATTCCTCACTATACATGTACAACTCACCTACACACACATCTACTCAACAAAACCCTAACCCACCTTCCCGCTATCACTCAGCCTCCACAGACTTATTCCACTGCAAATATATAAAATTAAATCTGCCAAGCTTAAAATTACCAGTAAAAGTAAAGCAAAAATATACATGTCTGTATTCTTTTCTCCAAAAATGACTATGGTGACATTCACTCAAACCCCAGCTCTAACTTTCAAAACCATTACACTCAATCTACAATACCCACTAACTCCACTACACCTACCAATCAATCCTCCAAATCCAAACTCCTCTTTCTAAACATAAGTCCCAGGAGTGTGTGTAATAAAATCCAAGACATCCAATGCCTGCGTTACCATGCACTCCCTGATGTAGTCATTGTCACTGAAATCTGGTTAAAACCAGAAATGCCCAACTGTAAAATCACACGACCTGGCTTTAATATAATTAGACTTGACAGACAAAACAAACTTGGAGGAGGCATAGTCATACTCTACAAAAACTCCCTAAACATAAGCTTACTTAAGACATCTTAGTATTTAATAATGCAGAAGTCATCTTAACCTTGCTAAAAGTTAACAGTAGAAAAAGCTGTGTGTATCTCAGCAATATGTCCTGACTGAAATGACTGTTGCAGTATTCTTGACATATGGGTTGTCAACGCAGGCTAGTGTACCAAAGATTTACCTTCCTGAGGTCATATGTCCGACACATGACCTCATCCCTTATGCATTGGGGTATACAGATGAATGGATGGAGAAGCATGGATTTTCAGACCATCTTGTTGCCAGACCGAATGCAGGTCATGCATTCTGTTGGAATAATTGCCATTTAGTCATTGGTACCTTTTCTTGTATCATTTATCCAGGTAAGTGCCAGGTTGGATAACCTTCCTTTCTTCTTAAAGCTCTTTTGTTGAAAGTTTTTAGATGTTAGCTAGGAGTGTAAGTGCAAATGCAGTAGCCAGATTCCATACAAGAATTTGCATACCAAATGTCTCTTTTGCCTAGATCTTTTGCACAATCACAGATCTTGCTCATTCTTTCAGTCATTCATTCCCAAAACCATTTGGTCGAGGCTTTCCTCTCACTCAACATCTTTCTAGTGATTCAGCATCTTAAACTCTTGGATTAGTGCAAGATGGTCCAATTCGCAATCTCGGACATCCTTCTTCCACTGAAGAAAAAGCTAAAGAGGCCTAGAATGGATCCACAGTGCAATGTTTCAGATGCTGACATGCCCACTAAGGTTCCACTACCCTATTTGCCTGCTACTGTGACCCTCTCAGAGGCGAGTATGGCTCCTGAGACCTTGCAGATTGTTGATACATCTGAAGAACCATTCCCAAGGGACCTCATAGTGTCCCTCAAATTTTAGTTAGGGCAGAAATCCCAGGTTGTTTACTAGAATTTAAACAGGGTTCTATACCTCAGTGTCTCATCCAGGTGGATGTCACACCTAAAAAGAAAAAAACAGAAGAAGATTAGGCATGTGGGCTGTCCCCTCAGCAGTTAGGGGAAAAACAGTGGATAGATTTCTCACAGGTGCTTTTCAAAACTGTTATGTCTTTGAAACTCTCCCCTTTAGGTCACCACATTTTTAGGCTGCTACTCAAAACCCTGCCTTGGTTTCCTCTTCCCACTGAAGAAGAA
Organism: Protopterus annectens; assembly: GCF_019279795.1. NCBI lineage: Eukaryota > Metazoa > Chordata > Ceratodontiformes > Protopteridae > Protopterus > Protopterus annectens. Next base: position 536,887,659 of record NC_056731.1, read on the forward strand.
GACTATGATTGTATCCATTCTGTAGACTTGTCCTGCAGAATGCAAGAGAGGAATAATCTCTTCCGATTAGGAGGACTCCCTATCATCAGACACCCCTACTGAGGAAACTTCCTTTGTGGAGACATGATGAAACACTTAGAATGGCAATTCACTCTGATCTCTGATGTTTAGAAGTATTACAGCTTTTGGAGATGGGTGCCACTGCCCTCTCTCCAGTTCCTCATTTCCTCGAGGCTTTCCAGGACGACTTTCAGTCAACCTCTTCTGTACCTGATTCTCAACCACCAACCTCTGAAAGACCAGATAGGTTTTATGAGGTGCCTGATGACCTAAAATACAACAATCCAGTGGTAGATCCCTCTGCAGTCTGTCCCTCTCTCTCTTTCTTTGTCTTAAGATAAATCCTGTAAGCTTCTCCCCAGTGCTAAAGCCCTACCTGCGGATAAAGATAGTAGGGCAATGGATAGATGGGGAAAAAGGATCACACCTCTGCTGTCCTTGCTTTTATGGCAATTAACTGCCAAACTCAGCTGACAAAATGGCAAAGTACTTAATCTCTGTACTGCTTTCCTTAAACAGAAGTTATGCAGGACCTTCCTATAGCAGAGTCAAAGCAACAAATGCAGAGCCTACTACCCCATATGACTCAAATAGCCAGGCGTAGAATTAACTACAGTTACTGTACTGTGGATGCTTCTTCTAAGGCAGCTTCTACTGGATCTGTTCACAGATATGCATGGCTTCACAGTCAGCCTATCCCTCAAAATTTCAAATCTAAACATTTAGACACTTCTTGGACAAAGACTTACTGTTTGGTCCTCAGGCTGACATTCTGTTCAAAACTCTGCAGAACCAAGGTAAGACTATGAAAACTGCAGACAGATTCTACTCTCCTTAGTTCCTAGATACCATGTAAACTCAGATCCTTATAGTACAGACAGTTGAAACCTGCTGCCCTGAATGGAAATTCCTGTAAATTGTGTTCTCTATTATCTTTAATTGTGTTCTTGATGTACATTTTATGCATTGACTTTTCTTGACTGTATGAATTTTATATTTGTAACTTTACCTTCAACATTATGTAACCTTTATTGTATCATATTGCTAATGGAGCTTTTCTCCCCGGGCCACCACTGAAAATGGGCACTTTCTGGCCCAGTGGACTTTCCCGGTAATCAAACTGAAAATAAAATAAATAAATGTGAACTACTCATATAAATGTGCATATTTCATTAGAAGGGGGTTTAAGACATCTCAGAAACAAACAACAAACTCTAAGAAAAGGCACTCTTTGGAAGCAAAAATCTGTGACTACCTCTGCAGCACCCCTCCACCTGCCCTCAGCCCCATTACTCCTCTTTCATAAAGACTCTCACTCTCCCTGGCCAGGTGGGAAGCTATTACCACAGGTAAATGGGCCCTATCCACCAAGGATGATTGTGTCATGTCCTGGGAAAATATTCCCTCTGAAAGGCATGCCACAAACTCCTCACAACCAAATGTCCCCCTCCCATTATTCAAGACCTCTTGAATCAGAGCACCTTTGACCAAGTCCCAAAGTACGTCAAAGGAAAAGAACTTTTTAATCCAGGATTTTATTAATGCCAATTATTAGTGCCAAGGAAAGAAGGGCAGTGGAGACCCATCCTAAACCTGCCTCTCATAAACATTTATTTGAAGGTACCATCTTTCAAAATGCTCTCTGTTCACACTCTTCTGCCTTTCTTCCTCTCCCAAGCTTTCTTAGTGTCACTAGATTTTAAGGACGCTTACTTACATATACCCATTCGTCCTTCTTGCAGGACATTCCTCAGGTTTTCCTTTGGCTGCTTGCATTTTCAATTGATTGATCTGCCTTTTGGTCTTTCCACAGCTCCAAGAGTGTTCAAAAAGTGTCTAGCTCCAGTAGGAATTTTCTAAATTTCTCTTGGCTGGACAGCCTATTGATACAGGCTCTCTCCTCAGATATTTTTCTTATAACATCTACATTTCACCCTCCAACGTCTGACAGGTCTGGTTTTCACTATTAACTACAAAAAATATGACATGGCCCCTACACAGCACCATACTTTCCTGGGCTGCAGACTAGATGCAGATAAAGTAAATGCAGGGTTTCCTCCCCTAGGAAAAAGTTCTCTCTGTGCAGTGTTTTCCAAAATTTCTCCTTCGCCCATTGTTCAACAATGGAGATGCTAAGAACTTTGGGGTTCATGGCAGCCACCATCCCAATACTCACCCTGGCCAGACTTCACATGAGGAAAATTCAGAAGTAGCTGAAATCTGTGAGGTCCCAGCACTGTCATCCCTTGGATACCCTGATTCCTTTCTTCCCTTGTCTCAAATAGAGCTGCTTTGGTGGAAGGAACAGGTCATTCTCAACCCAAGACTACCAGTAACACTACCTCCTTCTCTTCAACAACACAGACACCTCAGACAAGGCATGGGGGGGGGGGGGCAGGATCACACTGAGTGCAAGGCAAATGGCAACTTCAGTTCCTGAAGGAACATGTCAATCTGAAGGAAATGAGGACTCTTCTACAAGCTCTTCAGACCTTCACCCACCTTTGGAATCCTGGGCCACTCCTTGTGTGCACACACAACACCACAGCCAAAACATCAGTGCCAGGGTTCAAGAGGATGGGTTCACACCAATGTTATCAGAGTCATCCCTACCTCTTAAACCTTGGCTCTCAACAGCTCAGATCTGAGATTGCCTTTGGGGTTGAGGTGCTTTAGCACCAAAAAGCCTCTGTTATACTTGAACAGGTAGGTCATTGTAAACTATTGCAGCTTTGACCTTCAAGGCTTTCCAGAGTGTCTGCTATGCCTAAGGATGAGGCCTCTCCATCCAGTTCAGTTCCACCCAAATCCCAGGAGGATTCTGCCTCTCCTTCCTGTCAAACAGGGACAGTCAGAACCACAAGCTTCTGAGATCCCAGTCTGATTCTGAATCTTGTGATCTCCCAGTAGATACAGTTCACAAGAAGCAGACATGCAAGTGAAAGCACATATACACTGTTTTGAATGAAGGTGAAGGGTCTCCCCACTCCCCCTCAGAAATTTTGGTGAGATCCTTCAGCTGATGAAACAGAAAGTGGAATGGTCTACCCAGGATCCTTCACCTGATAAGTCAGTGCTCTTGGAAGCTTTTGGTTCCGACTCAACATTGTCCTGAGTGGTACCACCCATTGACTCTTGCATCGATCTTATAGCGGAATGGGCATTGAAGGACCCTGAAGTGGTGGAACCCCTACCCAAGAAAGTGGACAGGATATTAGAAGCTCAGAAAGACAGGAAACATTGGAGCAAAGGTCCCCCAATATATTCTATGGCAGTAGCAGTGGCCACAAAAAAGGAATTTTCTGAGGAAAGTTCCTCTGTGATGGGCAGGTTTGGGAAATGGACTTATGCTCCAGTGACTTTTGCTGTCAGATCACTGAATTATTTGGTTCATGTTTGTGTTTGTGATTGCTCTATCTGAACCTTTATGTGCATTTTTGTCTGTTAAAAGCATTCTCTACTCTGCTCCTTGATCTGTTTAAAACTTTCATTTAGTGGCTACAGCTAGGAACTGTAATTTTTTCCCATCCACCCTCCTTAGTGTTGTGTGTTTTTATACTTGGTGGCTTTACAGTTGCCCTCCCATACTGTATATTTGATCTGTGACACTCCTCCCAGTCTAGTGTCATTAGTTCACTCAATCTAATAGAGAACATTTGTGAAGGCCAACCCACTGAGATTCTTAACGTTGAATTAACTTCTGTTCCAGCTTTCTCCATTTCCACTTTACTGGAAAAAAAAAAATTCTAAGCTTGCTTCCCCCCTTTCCTGTGGCAGGTCAGATATGAATTTGCTGTGTCCAGGACTGTTTGTGAGCTCCTAAGCCCCCCCCCCCTCACTTAACTGGGGTTAAACTATTCCTGGCGCCATAAAGTCTGTTTTTCAAAATTTCCCTTGCAACTAGCCAGCTTTTTAGTTTTAGCACTCATCTGTTTCTTTGATGTCAGCACATGTTCAGAACTCATTGTAAGCACTAAATAAGTTACAAATTACTACAGCACTCAACTTTCCTCACTTGTCTAGAGGAAAACAGTTTTAGTACTTAATAAATAAGCACATATTCAGGCATGTCTAAAGGTCAGCTCGGTGTTTTCTCCTGTCTACCTGATGAATCTGGGCATCTTGAGACAATGCAGCAATTGCCTCATGTACACAGACAACCCTCTCCTCCTACCACCCAACACTACGACCTGTGAGAGATGCACTTATATAGCCAAACTGGAAGCAAAGCTCTCTTTACCAAAGACAGGCCTAGACAGTCAAGAGGAGAAGGTAAACACTTGCACCGCACCACACTCATCACATAGTTCCTCAAAACCTACACCACCAAAACACACACACAGAACCACAAAACACACGCCTACATTCACGGAGGCTCTCTGTACTAATCTGCCCAAACAACAGAGACCTCCAAAGCAGAAATGCAAGCAACCTCCACCCCCCCAACACAACCCAAATGACACATAGTCCACATACTCAGTGTGCCACTCAACTACAGCCCATAAGGCATAACGTACCCAACATTCTAGTCATAGGTGACTCTATAGTCAGGCACACTGATGTTCCACTCACCAGGCTAAACAAGGAAAAAGTTAGTCAGCTGCCTGTCAGGTGCCAGGATCCCCCACATAACGCACGCACTCAGGTCACTCCACAAGTACAAATATGACTGTCATTGTCCATGTTGGTGTGATGAATGACCTGAGACGTACCTCCCTGGACTACATGAAAAGAAACATGGAGGAGCTCTCTGATCTTGTAGCCCAGGCCGGTATGACCCTAGCCCCGAGTAGCATCCTGCCATCACCCAGAAGGACACCACAGTACAAGGACAAAATGATTGACTTTAACAATTGGCTAAGCTTCTGGTGTCATTCTAAGGAAATCCAGTATCTGTCTGCCTGGGATGACATGATCGACAGACCACGCTGCTTTGCCAGAGATAGCCTGCACCTGTCTCCCTTGGGATTCCGGATACTGGCAAAGGCTCTTGCCACCCCTATAGTGCTTTTTTTAGGCAAGGTTCAAATGACAAATTCACCACTGTAACAGGTACAAGCAAGCAAAATCTGAGGGTAATGCTACTCAATGCTAGAAGTCTAAACCTCAAAATGCACTCACTTGAGGCACTCCTTAAAATGGAGAACATTGACATCTGTGCAGTGACAGAGACCTGATTCAAAGCTCCAGAGAGCACCCCTGCATTACCAGGCTAGAATTCATACCACACCTTTCGGCCACCAAACTCGGACCGAAACACTAAAGGTCGAGGCGTGTCCATATTCATTAAGGATATCCACACCTCCAAGCTAGTTGCTCAGCATAATGCATCCGAGATTATCCAAGTTGAACTAACTCTGGGCGAAACCGCGATCCAGATTGTAGCTTGCTACAGACCCCCCACCATGCCCCAGGATTCCCACTCCTCTTTTCTTGATACACTGGAAAATATTAAGGTACAACCCAACACTCTAATAATGGGTGATTTCAACTACCCTACCATTAACTGGGAAAATTACTCATGTACCAACTCTTTTGCTCAACGTTTTCTGGAAATCATCAATTCCAACGCTTTGGATCAACTTATCCACACTCCCACCAGAGGCAGCAATATCCTAGACCTGGTCATCACTAACATGGGTGACCGGTGTTCCACACCAGAGGTCACCTCCTCGTTGGTCAGATCCGACCACAAGCTAATCACCCTAGACATTCACATCCCGCTCCCACCCCCATTAGGAAAACAACTGTAATAAATTTCTCCAAAGCCAAATTCACGCTTCTTAAGACAGAAGTGGCAAACTTCATGACACCCATGCAGATGGACAATAGAGGTACGACTGCTGAATCCTACACAAATGCACTTTATAAGCACTTACACGAGTGCATGGATCATGCTATCCCTAACAGAACCAAGATGTTATCCTCCAAAAAAAGGAAGCCAATCTGGTGGTGGTCTGCCATAAACAAACTCTACAATAGAAGAAAGAAACTGTTGCAAAAAAGAGTAAAATCCCACGATTAGAGGAACTCCCTGGTCAGCCTCAGTAAGAAGCAGAGATCCCTCATAAAATCCTCCAAAGCTAGTTATGAAAACAAAATTGCCACTGATTCTAAAGACAACCACAAAGCATTCTATAGCTATGTTAAAAATCTCAATGGCAACACTCAGATCTGCTCTGAGTTACAGCACAATGACACTAAATATACAGAACCAACTGATATTGCCAACATCCTGGCAGAGAGGTTCAATGCTAACTTTACCCCCCTCTCACCCCCTAAAGGGCCCATCTTTATACTGGAAGAATGCAAAGTTCCTGTAATCACGGCTGCGCCAGTAAAAACTTCACTCTCCAAAGCCAAGAACACAGCATCCATGGGACCTGACAACATCCCAGGCTGCCTTCTACATGAGTTACAGAATGAGCTGGCACCCCACCTAAGTACCATGTTCAGTCATAACCTCACCTCAGGCTTTGTGCCCATTGAATGGCGCACTGTGACAGTTATCCCACTCCACAAAGGGGGTGCCTCAACAGACCCCGGGAACTACCGCCCCATTAGCCTGACGAGCCTCGTCTGCAAGGCCATGGAACGTATCATCATGGAACTCATAAACTAAGACATTGGAGATCTCCAAACCCTGGACCCCACACAGTTTGGGTTTGTAAAAGGCAGATCATGTCTCCTAAACCTGATAGACTTCTTTGAAGTAGTCACCAAGGCCATGGATGAGAGTAAGGTGGTTCACACAGCCTATCTAGATCTCACCAAGGCGTTCAACACCATCCCACACTCTGGAATTATAGATAAACTCACTAAACTAGGTATAAATCCCTATGTCACAAGATGGGTTGTCACCTGGCTTACTGAAAGAACCCACACTGTGAAAGTAGCAGACTCCAAATCAGACTTCAGACCAGTGACAAGTGGAGTACCACAGGGTTCAGTCCTGGGTCCTCTCCTGTTTGGTATCTACTTCTATGAAGTACAGGCTAACACAGAAGGTCTTTGGCTAACTAAATTCGCAGATGACTGCAAACTAGGAGCAATAACTGAAACTCCTAACGATGTGGACATCCTACAAAAGGGCCTCACTGAGACGGATGCCTGATGCTAAAGATATGGTCTCAAGCTCAATGCCAAAATGTGCATTGTCATCCCCTTTGGTAAAAATTCTGTACCCAAGAACTACCACATAGGCGGTAGTCTACTTAACACCGAAAGTGTGATAAGAGACCTTGGGACACAGGTGGACAGTAATCTCTCCTTTGATAATCACATTGCCAAAGTGGTCAAGAAATCCTTCTACATAGCACACCTCATCACAAAAGGTTTCTCATCCAGAAAAAAAGAAGTCATTGTTCCCCTCTACTCATCACTCATTAGACCCATCATAGAGTACAATGCCCTTTTTGGTATGTACCTCACAAGACATCTACAACAACTGGAAAGGCCACAAAAATACCTCACAAAGAGGATTACTGGCCTCAAACAGATGCCTTCATGAACCGTCTCAAAAAACTCCAGCTTTACTTCGTCGCATATCGCCTACTCAGAGGCGATCTCTGCCTAACATACAAAGCTATGTCAAACCCAGAGCTGTTGGACATGTTCCACATAAAGAAATCCCAATCCCTCAGAGCTACACGCTCTAGGGACCTAAACCTTGTCACCACAATAAACAGAACATGCTGGAGGGATAGATTCCTGTCCCAGAGACTTCCCATACTCTGGCACAGACTACCTGTCTATGTCAAACAGAGCTCCTCATTAGCACTCTTCAAGAAAAATCTTGATGATTGGATGGGTAATAGGAAATTCACCCCGGGGATCACTTCTGTGGTTCTGCTCGACAGGGGCACAGGAAAAAATTTTCTTGGGTGGCGAAAGCCAGGGTACATTTTTGGCTAGGCTTGTATAGGCCCTAGGGCCAATAGCCTAGTACCTACATATGAACCTATGTTACTAGGTTCCACAGAGTTTTTACTGAGGAGCTATTGAAATCTCTCTCTTGAGTATCTTGCCTACGGATGTTTAGAAGATGGTGGACTCCCAGCTATCTACCCTACAGCTGACCTCCAGCGTAGCCATGTGACTTCTTTCCAGCACTGCTGATGGCATGGCCAGGGCCATCACCATACACGTCACTCCTGGATGCTTTTTGTGACTTTGTAGAAAGCTATAAGACATCCTTTTTAAATGCCCCTTATGATGGGTCCATGCTTTTTGGGCCCAGATTTAAAGACACTCTTACCAGGAGCCAAGAGGAAGGCAGATCTCTCTCTGCAGTGGGAATTTGTTTTTCCACTTCACAAAGATCCTTCTCTAGGAATTAGAAGATGGGGAAAAAATGTGAGGTTATTACCATGATTCTCCAGCTCTATATTATAACATGAACCATTCAGAATGTTGACAATGTCTTCATTGATACACGTGTCAAACGGCCACATCACTGATTTCTTTCCAAGAGAAGGAAATTGGTTGGCTGTTGTTTTACATCTGCCCTTTTCCCCATTGTAGTGTGATCTCGGAGTTAGTGTATTTAGTTGGGGGGGTGGGGGGCACAGGCCACATTGGGGGTGAAGCCCCCCACTTAATAGTGTTTGTTGTATTGTGTTGTGCATGTTTGGCCTACCGATTTCTTTCCCTTGGAAAGAAATTGATGATGTGGCCATTCGCTGAAGTGGTCGATCGACACATATGTGTCGATGAAGACGTTGTCGACATTCTGAACAGTCGAGGTTATAATATAGACCGATTCTCCTAGAGATTGACTTCCTCATGGCAGAGGTGGAGGGAATCCATATAGATGTCACCCTAGGGCAGAAGCAGACCCACTAACCAGGCCTTCAGCAATCCTTTTTCTGAGAAGCCCTACCAGTACTCCTGACCAATTGCCTGACTACTGCATTCTGGAGGCAGTCTGAGGGCACTTGTCTTTGCGACCACAACCTTTGCAAAGTATAACCACAGATTCCTGGGTCCTAAAGATAATTTCTGGAAGCTATTCAATTCCCTTTTACCTTTCTCACAGTTAATGACAACCAGCAGCAGTAGAATTTCAAAACTGCAGGAGAAAAAAAGTCTCATCCACGTGATTCCCCAAGACCAGTTAGAATCTATAGTCTATTCAATGTTCTTTTTAGTGCCAAAGAAAAGACAGGGGACCTGAGACCCATTGTGGATCCCAGTCACCTCAATCAATTTGTAAAACAGACAAAATTCTGGATGGTCATGATTCAGTCCATATTGTCTTTGTTGAGGAAGGACGATTGAATGTGTTCACTAGATCTCCAGGACGCTTACTACCATGTGAAGGTAGAGCAGCACTCCAGGAGATTCCTCCATTTCTGGCTGGGAGCCAATCACTGTCTTTTCAGAGCCTTGCCTTTCTGTCTCTCCACTGTCCCTAGGGTGTTCACCAAGATAATGAAAGTGTTGACAATGCACTTGTTACTGCTAAGGAACCAAGTTTTCCCCTACCTTGATGATTGGCTCCTAACTGCTACCTCTAAGCATCTGCCTCTACGCCATCTGGAGCCTGTGCTCCAGTTGTTACATGATGTAGAAATAGCTATAAGTATTCCCAAGTGACATCTGACATCAACCCATCAAACAGAATTAATATAATACCACCTCAGTACCAGCCAACACATAACCAGTCTTGCCCATACCAGGGTTTTATCTTTACATCTAACTGACATGCAGGTGCTTCATCATCCCTTGCCTCCAGCGAGATTGATCTTACGCCTCCTTGGTCTAATGGCTTCCATGATACTGATGTTTCCACTAGCCAAGTACCATGTGAAAGCGCTGCAGTGGAGTCTAGCAGTACAGTGGTCTCAGAATATTACATGCAAAGATTTGACTCACTGAGATTTGCAGATGACACAGTGTCTGGTGGATTTTGTCTGCTTCAGTAACCGAGGGATGCCTGTTCCACATGAACTTATCAGCAGCGGTAGTAACCATGAATGCTTCCCTTCTCGGGTAGGGAGCATTTTGAAGGGAGGATGGTCCAAGGTACATGGTCACCCATAGAGGCCAAGCTTCACCTCAGTATCATGAAGATTATGGCGGTCCTCCTAGTGTTACAGGCATTCCAGGATCTCCTCTTTAAGGGTAGGATCATCTTACAGACAAGACAGTATGATAGTAGTATGGTACATTAGCTTACAGGGAGGGAGCAATTCTTGTTTGCTGTGTTGAGAGGCCATGAGAGTTTGGCACTGGGCAATATTTTCACGCTGGTTTCTGGTTGCAGCACACATGCTGAGCTCATCCATTATTTTAGAAAACTGCTTGAGCAGGACTGTCCTGACACATCACAGGTGGCCCGCTCAATCCAACAGTAGCAACTTTGATTTTCTGTCACTGGGACCAACTTTGCTGCAATGTCTGTGTCTCATATCTTAACAGCAAATGCAGCAGTTACTTTGCCTTAATCCCTCCACAGAGTCAATTAATGAGGCATGCTGTGGTCCACAATTGGCTCCAGGTCTCCTTTATGCCCCCCTTGCTCCTAATGAACAAGTTCATCCAGAAAGAAAGACAGACTGTGCAAGGCCAGGGTGGCCCTCACTGCCCCCTTCTGGCACCAACAAACATTTTTCTCCTTCCTGTGGCCTCTACTAGCACACCCCTCATGGATGTTGGATCATTATCCATATCTTCTAAGTCACCCATCTGGATTGCATCCTCCAGACAAAAAGGCCATGAAACCAATGCCATGGTTTCTCCAGATGTTCATCGTGTTACACTGCTGCAGTCATTACACTTGGGTTATCTTGCCGTCAGGCGGTTCCCCAGTCAGCCTGAGTTCCAAAGTCTTGGTCCGGCGTCGGTTGCTGTTGCCTCCTCCCTGACATCAGTGCAACAGGGGTTTATGCAGCCAATGCCATTTTCTTCAGTCTGTCTTGCCACGCGGTGCCCGAAGCAAAAGCAGTTCGCAAGTGCCGGTCGGCCGACTCCTGAAATTTTCATTCCGAATCCAGAACCGAAGTCTTCTACAAAGCTAAGTACCCCGTTGGGGTAACTTTTTCTTGCCTCAGACCGATGTCAGTAAAAGTTAATAACTGTATTTCTTGTGGGAAGCAAATACTTCATAAGGATTTCCATTCTTATTGTATCCCATGCCTAGGCCCAGACCACAACGTCACTGGTTGTCGGTTTCGTGCTAGGTTTAACAAGCGCACTATTAAACGTCGGTTTGATTTTGCCCGACATTACTTTGGCAGAAAATTTAATTACACCATGCCGTTGGAACTTCGGATGACTGGAATTCATAAAAAGCACAAAGACAAGGACAGGCATCCGAGGCCCAAAACTGACGACGAAGCCTCTTCTAGGCCAGTCGCCGGTTCTCCGGTTTTCAGCGAGGCACCTTCGCAGCCCCTGACGACCGCTTCTGCAGAACCACAGGCCACCTCCGACTCCCTCGTGGAGATGGCTGGGCCTTCGGACGCACAAGTTTTTCAGACTACCGAGACCGACCCTACTGAGGGATCCGGTGTACCTGAGCAACCCACAGCTTCAGAGGGTGTCTTCAGACCTACTCAACTAAGCATTAAACCCTCTTCTAAGTCTAAGCCTCCTTTAAAAACAAAGAAACTAATTCAGTTTCCAGGACAGGCCTCCATGCCTAAGAAACAAATGTTCAAAATGGCCGAAGACCTAATCACTCTGATCAGGGGGTCCCATCCCCCACCTGATAAAAGCCTAGACAGGATGCAGACTATGACTCCTCCAACCAGGTGTCCATTTCCTCAGATTCATCCTCAGACCTAGGTTATTCTTTACCCCCTTATGAGGATTCTGATGCTGAGGAATCAGTTCCATCAGCCTCTCCACCAGAGGATTACTCCTTTGGGGAAACTTTACATACTATGAGGGAGCATTTCCATTGGGAAGCCAGGATAACTCAGAATCCAAGAAAAGGCTCAGAGACTTCCTATTATTACCTCAACACATACCCCTTGCTATTCTGCCAGTGTTAGATATTGTGGATGATGTGTACACTGAATCCAGCTTAAATCCTGATTCCTTACCTCCAGCTCCAGTTAAACCTGACAGGTATTACAGAGTCCCTGACTCTCAAAAATTTCTGTATAAAAGCCCTGTTGCAGACCCTGAAACTATTTCTCAGGGACCCAAAGGGGTTAAGGCCTCATCAGCAAAGAATCCAGTCCCCTCTGACAGAGATTCCAGAGCATTAGACAGATAGGGAAATAAAGTATATACGTCTGCAACTTTAGCAATGAGAGCCTTAAATTGCCAGTTTCACATGCTAAAATATCAACAATTTTTGATGTCTCAGTTGAAACAAAAATGCTTCCAGATACAGATCCTCCTAATTTTAAAGAAATGCAGGATTTATTGCATGCTGCTGAACAAGTGGGAAAACATACTTTGCAATGTGGTTTGGATTCTTTAGAGGCCTCCTGTAGAGCAGCAGTTACAGGCTCTGTCATTAGAAGGCATGCATGGTTAAAAGAACATATGCTACCAGATCATGTTAAAGCTAAACTACTGGATGCACCTTTGCAGCATGATGTCTTATTTGAAGTTAAGGCAGAAGAGGTATTAAAGAAAATGGAGGATAAGGCAAAATCTATGCAAACAGTGAAGGATTTCATACAGGTTCAGCCTCCTCGATTTAGTAGAAACTGGCCAACAAAGAATTGGTCCTTTCCAGTTATGGACAGACCTCACAGGGGCAGATACAGACTTCCCAAGAGGTAGAGGTCAGCCACTAGGTCTGTACAGGCCTCGACAGTGGGGGCCATCAGGCCAGAAAGAAGGGGAAGACAGGCACCAACCTTATAAAAAACAGTCCCAATGACTTCCCACTACAGCTGCCAAACAACTCTCTCTTGGCAGCCCCCTTGGGAGGAAAACTGGCTCTTTTCTATCACAATTGGCATATGATCACCAAAGACAAATGGGTTCTCAATATCGTATCTCAAGGTTACAGGTTCCACTTTCACACACTGCCAAGGTTAAAAGGAATGCCAAATCTGCCACCAAATCAGTGGGCAGAGGCTCAAAAACAAATTACAGCACTCATGAACATGGGAGCTATTCAAAAGGTACCACCACAGGAACAAGGATTTTACTCAAGACTCTTCGTGGTTCCCAGAAAAGACAAAGCCTGGGGGCCCATTCTGGATCTTTCTTCTCTAAACACTTAACTGGATGTTCTGAAATTCAAAATGTTGACATTACAGCAGATTCTTCCCATGCTGGGCAAGCAAGCTTGGCTCGTGACCTTGGACCTCTAGGAGGCATACCTGCATGTCCCTATCAGACAAAACTGCAGAAGATACCTCAGATTCATAGCTGGTCCAATGCACTATCAATTCTCTGCACTGCCCTTTGGCTTATCTACTGCGCCCAGGGTCTTCACAAAGTGTCTGGCACCAGTAATTGCATTTTGCAGACAGAGAGGAATTCAAATTTACCCGTACCTGGATGACTGCCTGATTCAAGCAGAGAGCAAGGACATTCTTCTAAGGCATCTGGCGTTTGTAAAAAAGTTATTAAGTTGCCTGGGGTACACAGTAAATGAAAAGAAATCAAAACTAGTGCCCTCACAAGAGATAATATTCCTGGGTGCTAGCTTGAACACAATGGCCCAGACGGCTTATCTCACACCAGACAAGCAAGGACAACTGACTCAATACTTTCACTTGATGGCAGCAAAAACCAAAAATTCTGCAGGCCTTGGGCTACATGGCATCTTGCATACTACTAATTCCATATGCCAGACTGCATATGAGGAAACTACAGTGGTACCTAAAGAGTGTATGGTCTCAGCACTGTCAAGGTTTGGAAACAGTTATACCACTAATCCCTTGGTGGGTTCAAGCTTGTCACCTCAACAAGGGTCAGCCTTTTACTCAACCCACAGCCAGGCAAACACTGACAACAGATGCATCGGATTATGCCTGCGGAGCACACATGGCAGGAAAATGTATTCAGGGCAAGTGGCCCACAGAACAAAGGCATCTTCACATCAACCAAAAAGAGATGCTAGCTGTACAAAATGCCCTTATAGCTTTCAAGGACCTGCTGCATCCAGGACAACTACTACTAAAGACAGACAACACCACAGTTATGTGGTACATAAACAAGCAAGGGGGCACCCATTCCTACCCCCTCTGCAGACAAGCCATGACCTTGTGGAACACAGCTATAAACTATCAAGTTCATCTACAAGCACAATTCCTGCCAGGAGAGAAAAACACACTGGCAGACGACTTAAGCAGAAGTATCATGGATCCCCATGAATGGGAATTGAATCCACAAATATTCAGAATGATAACACAGAAATGGTGGAGCCCAGACATAGATCTGTTTGCATCACCAATGAATTGCCAGCTACAGAAATTCTGCACAAGGAGTTACCATCCACAAGCATGGAAAATGGATGCCCTCTCATTCAGCTGGAAACACCTAAAAGTATACGCTTTCCTACCACTGCCTCTTCTTCCAAAGGTACTCATAAAAGCCAGGCAAGAGGTGCCGAAGATGATCCTGATTGCACCAGACTGGCCACGCCAGCACTGATACCCAGTCTTAAAAAGCCTAGCAAAAGGACTACCCTGGATTTTGCCTCAAATACCACATCTGCTGTCTCAGCACAACAATCAAATACTCCACAGCCAGATAAAGACCTTAAACCTAGCTGCATGGAAGATACCTTAGCCAAGCAAGCAATGCCTCTCTCCAAAGCTGTTATGGGCGTCATCCTGGATGCCAGAAGGCCTAGTACCAGGAAAGCCTATTCGGATAAATGGAAGAGATTCTGTGCCTGGAACCAGGCTCACAGCCTTGACCCTCTTGTACCAAACATTCCTCAGATACTACAATATTTGACTAAGATGCTGGACAAACGCCTCTCCTTTTCATCCATCAAGATCCACGCCTCTGCCATCTCTGCTCACTACAACACGGATCCACCAATTTTCTCTAATCCTTTGCTAAAACAGTACCTCAGAGGGGCAAAAAACATAAGACCGCCCAGTAGAGCACCTACTCCAACTTGGGAACTCAACTTTGTTTTGGAAAAAATAACTTTACCTCCTTTTGAGCCAGCTAGCACAGCAGAACTAAAATATATCTCTTGGAAAACTTCTTTTCTCCTGGCAGTAACATCAGCACGAAGAATTTCAGAATTACAGGCACTAATGGCAGTGGAACCCTTCCTCAGTTTCCACCAGGACAGGGTGTCCTTAAGAACTAACCCTACATTTATGCCTAAGGTGGTTTCAAGTTTGTCTCTAAACCAAACTATTCACTTGCCAACTTTTTATCCAAAACCACAGAATAAAGGGGAGAGACTACTGCATTCTTTGGACATTCACGGGCAGTTACGCTTCTGCTTGGACAAAAACAAAGCTTTCAGAAAATCTGAGCAATTATTGGAAGCATATGCTGCAGGAGCACAGGGAAAAGCCATTTCAAAACAGACTATTTCCAAATGAATAGGACATTGTATACATTTCTGCTATACGCACCATGGAAAACCTGTGCCTACCAGCATTAGTTCTCACTCCACCAGGGCAACAGCCACTTCTACGGCCTACCTCAGAAGAGTACTTACCAAGAATATTTTGGAAGCAGCAACATGGAGCTCTGTGCATACCTTCACCAAGCATTACCATCTGCCTCTATACTCTAAATCCAGAGCTGGCTTCGCCGCTGCAGGGCCTTATAGCCACCCCTAATGCATTATAGAACCAGCCAACCTACCTCAGCTTTGGGATTCTACCCAAGTGTAATGACTGCAGCAGTGTAACACAATGAACATAGTACAGTTTTGTACCTACCATAAATGTAAATGTTCAAGTGTTCACACTGCTGCAGTCCAGGTTACCCTCCCTCCTTCCCCTCTTTTTTGCTGGTACGTACCTAGGTCCTCTACCCTTTACTACCTATGGGGGGTATTTGCTGGTAACTGAAAGGTGTTGTTTGCTTTTCTTATTTATGTTTTATTAGCAATTTGAATTGCCTACCTATTTGGGGGCACCTGACATCTGTGGCAAGAAAAACTGAAGAAAATGGCGTCAGCTGCATCTTATATACCCCTGTCGCACTGACGTCAGGGAGGAGGCAACAGCAACCGACGTTGGACCAAGACTTTGGAACTCAGGCTGACTGGGGAACCGCCTGATGGCAGGATAACCCAAGTGTAATGACTGCAGCAGTGTGAACACTCGAACGTCTACATTTATGGTAGGTACAAAACTGTACTTTTTGACCTTAGCCAGAGATGCCAGGCTTCCCATTATAGTTGTCAGGATTATATCAGCTTCTTAAAAGCCATACACAAAAAAAGGTATACTATATCAAATGGAAGAGGTTCTTTATCTGGGCTGTTTACAAAGGATTAAACCCATTCTCAGCACCTGTTCTATCCATCTTAGAATTTTTATCTGAACTTTTTTTTGTAAACAAGAAACATCTTTGGTAAACCGTCACTTACTACATAGGCAATCATATATTTATATAAATGAAAACAAACCACACTGACACAATCCTAGTCCCAAGCATTTTATATCACAAACGATACTGACGCACTCCCAGTTGCAAACAATATACTTCACTTATAATCTACCCAATCTTTCTCACTCAAACATTACATAGCTCATTTAAGTCCTGTTGCCTTTTAGACCTCATTCCTCCCTTGCATGTACTGTTCCCACAATTCCCATTTTTTTCTTAGGCAGTTTGCACCTACCCTTTTCTGAAGATCAAAATTCCAGTTGTTTCGTCTCTGTTAGTATATTCACTACTTCCAGTATAGTTGTTTTAGATTTTGATTTCCATTTTCTAGTAATTGCATTTTTGTCAGCCACCATTATTAGACGCAGCAAGGCCTTACCATGTCTAGGCAATTTCGATTCTATGTCATAGCTCAGAAGAATCATCTCCCTTAACAAACCAATCTGCCCACCCAGCATCCCTGACAGTGCATCCCGCAGGGAATCCTTAAAGTCCGTCAGCTCACAGCACTCCCAGAAAATGTGTTCCCAATTACCTCTTTCTTCCCCTTCACACCTCCAACATTTACTGTCTGCCTGAGGAAAAATTCTCTGGCGTCTACTTGGGGTATAAAAATATCTATGTAAACATTTCCAGGAAAAAATCCTAAATCTTCTAGATTTTGTTGCATGTTTAGGAGACGTACATATATCCTCCTGTTGTTTCTTTGTGAACTGTTTATCCAATCTCTTCCCAATCCTTTCTAACCTTCTCTGATTGATTCTTATAGTTATCATGCAATATTTTATATGCACTACTAATTATTCCTTTTTTAATGGCAGCTTCTTTTCTAGATTATATTAAAAACTGTACCAGTGCTGGTCTTTCGTTTAGGACCCCCTATTTCTTTCTCTTTGCCTATTCTCTCATATCAAACCCTGATAGGGAAGGTAATCTCTAACCTGAAGTCCAAATAAATTCTTAGCGTCTTCCCATTCAATCATCTTTCCCTCTCTAGTTATTTGCTCCCAGTACCTTAGTTCCTTTGCCAGTTTTCTGCAATAGATTCTGGCCCCCTCTTGTCTATCTTCTGTATCTCTAATTGCAGTTATCCTTATCGGCAGAATCTCCTTTTTCCATTCCCGTGTTGGTTTCATTCTTAGAATAGTTTTTGCTACTTTATGGATATAATGTTTTGCATGATTATTGTTGTTCTCCTTAAAGGCCTGCATCCAAAATCCCAGTCTCTCCTTGTTTCTTGAGCCTGTACTGCTTGTATCTTACTATCCGTATCCATATAAGAAGCTTCCATTTTCACAGTTTTTGTATTATCTTTTGTTTAGTCTCTTCCCATATATCCTTAGCTGCTACACTAGAATCATTTTTAATTCATGCACCTAAATATTTCATTTTATGATGTCCCATAAATATGGGTATTACTGCACCAGTTCATGTGTGGGTACATAATTTACCGTTGTTGCCTTTGTTTTAGCTTCGTTAATTTTGTATCCTAAAAAGATCTAAAACTGTCTCATAATGATCTACAACACTGTAATGTCTTTTTCTGGTTTTGTCAAGTACAAAATAATATCAACTACAAATAAAGCCAGCTTTTCTTGACTATCATACCAATTTTATCCTTTATTTCTGAGTCCCTTATTTTTTCAGGAGATGCAAATGCTTCCATTGTCCTGCTCATAAAGTCCCAGCCTACTCTTATCAAATGCTTTCTCTGTGAACCCACCAACAACAGTGGCATTTTCTTACATTCTGCTTCACTCTGGATCATCAGTGTTTTGTTAATGTTGTCAAATGTTTGCTTCCCTTCCACAAAACCACATTGATCCATATCCATCAGTTTTGGCATTACTTTTGCCATTCTTTTAACCATTATACATATGTAGACTGTATAATCGTGGTTTAGTATTGAAATGGGTCTGTATGAATCTGGATCTGATGGACTCTTACCTTCTTTAGATATTACAGCTACCACTGCTTTCTTCCAGTACAGTGGTACTTCTTCTCCTCTTAAGATACTGTTAAACAAAACCTTCCAGATATTCATCAGCTTTTTCATCCTAGCATCCAAACATCTAAAGGAATACCATCTATTTCTGGGGACTTTCCTGTAGATTGATTATACATCAAAATTTTTATCTCATCTCCTCCTATCCTGTTAGTAATTGACTCATCTTCCTCTAACCTTGGCATATTTAATTTAATTTAATTTAATTTAAACATTTCCATTTGTATCTTTTTTTGATTTTCATATTTTTGTGCTTTATACAGACTCTCATAGAATTTCTAAAATATTTCTGATACCTGTACAGGATCTCTTGTTACCTTCTTTGTTATAGGCTCCTTAAGTTTGGTGATAGCCCTTTCTACTTTCTGTTGCCTGAGTCATTGTGCTAAAAGTTTTTGTGCTGTAGTAGTGTTATGAGAAAACAGTTGCTTAACAGCATTCATTCTAAGCTTGAAATATTATCAAGATAATCCCTTATTTTTTGCTGAGCATTCTGCA
Organism: Protopterus annectens; assembly: GCF_019279795.1. Lineage (NCBI taxonomy): Eukaryota > Metazoa > Chordata > Ceratodontiformes > Protopteridae > Protopterus > Protopterus annectens. The sequence continues at coordinate 536,906,731 of NC_056731.1, forward strand.
GTTGATCCTCTTCTTGTTCTGTGAGCATTCCCCCTATTCTGCAATACTTTAATATTTATCAGTCCCTCTAAATAATTCTTGTCACTGTTAAACATAGCTCCATTTCTTTTATTTCCAGCCTAGTTTTTAACTCCACCTTAATTTTATCCCATTCCCTAGCTATATTTTCAGAAGAATTTTTTTATTCTCTGTAACAGTTCCTGAATAATCTCCACTGCCCATTCTTTAAATTTCTCTCTTTTCAGCAGATAGGTGGGAAATCACCAATGTCTCATTTTTGTTTCATTACCCTGTGTTTTTATTTTAGCTATTATTGGCCCATGATCTGAAATTGTTTTTGGGTGGATACCAAGACCTTCAATTAAATGTCCATGTTCCTGTGAAATGTAAATTCTGACTAGCCTAGCCCAGTTTTTATATCTTTGGGAATAACATTTAAATTCACTTCAAACTCCTATTACTGAATTCACATCTTCCATGTCAAATATTTTCATAAATGTACCTTCCTTTGTTATATTTTCCCCTCTGGGCCCCACAGACACATCTTCATTGCTGCAAATAAAATTCCAGACCCCACCTAAAATAATATCCCTTGCCTGAAAACTGATTATTTCTCCCAAAATTTTCTTAAGCTCCATTATAGCAGTTTTAGGTGGAATGTAAATACATAGCAGTGTAATCCTCCTCCCTTGCCAGTAGCCCCTTAGCACTACAAATCTGCCACTATTATCATTTTTATCTTCTATCACTGTTGGAGCTCCTCTTGCAGTTAATATAAGTACTTCTCTTTTCCTTTGTCCCTGGTATTCCACTGAATAACCATCCTGAAAACCTTTCTTTATCAAATTCACATGTTCAGTTCTTTCTAAGCATGTCTACTGTAACATAGCTATTTGCACTCTACATTTTTAATATAGTTCACCACTCTTTCTTGTTTGTATTTATCTGTGCGGCCATTTACATTTAAAGATATTAAAGCGTCATTGTATTAAAAAGTTATTTTCAGCTTTTATGTGTAACACCTTTTTTGTTAAATGTCTAGTTCCAGCTTTTGTGTTGCATTGATACACTGTTTGGCAGATTGAACTTTTATACAGTTGTTTCTTGTCATATACATTTCAGCCTATGTCACATCTTATACATTTTTTTGTTTTATGGAAAGCCTTCAAACAAAAAAACACTCACACCCAGTACTCCCCTAAAACCCATTAATTTAATACTAACACAAAAACTGTGTACACCTTCAAATATTGAAGTTTTACTCTCCTAATAGGAACAACAGTTCCAAACTGACAGCCACACTTTGAATTAACCTAAAAGAAATGGCATACATGCTAAGATACATGGTGCAGCCTATGCTTCTACTAAGTGCTGATTAGTTTTGTCTTACCTCTGTAGCTCTCCCAGCTGGGAAAAGCCCTGAATGTTTTCAGAGAACATTATCTCATAGCCAGTTACTCTTTTTTATCACACCCCACATGACTGTAGCCAGTTTCTCTTTATCAGATTGTCTCCATGGAGACACGAGAACCAGGCAGCCAGTTTCTCTTTATAAGATTGTTTCCATGGAAACCTGAAGCGCAGCTGCAGAATTGTTACTGAGCATACATGTATTTGCTAGAAAATGCCTAATAATGTTCAGTGTTCTTTTTCATTTACTTGCTCTGTCTTAAAACTTGTTAGTATATCAATCTAAGGTCTTTAATCCAGTCATTTGCCCATGTAAAAATGAGAAAAAGCACACTAAAGTTTCTTTTATCATACTTTTTAACCAAGCTTTTTTTATGGAAAGGAGAAAAAAAAGAACAGCAGTACCTGTGTACAACCCCAATTACACTTAAAATAACTGAAAAATCTTTACAGCATGTAAAGAAAACCACATACCACAAAACTGTTGCTATTTAAGGAAAAAAATATTTACTTACAGTTAACTTTACCTTTCCTCTCTTCCTCCTCAAATCACTTTTCCAAACATTAATGACATGAATTAGGGCATATGCTTTAGAGTCCCCCACAAGTCCAGTAAAGTCTGGAAAAGTCCAATACTTCCAGATTTTCTTGTTCTGTCATGTTTGACAAATATAATTATTTTATTGCAATCCCATATTAAATACTGGTTTTATTACTGTTCATCTCCTAAATCCTGTCACTGCTTCATCTCCAACAAACTGTTGATTCTTTTAGTCAGTTCTCGTGCTCCCTTCCTTCTCTCCAACATTTTCCCTTGAAAATTTTAAAAAGGTTTCACAGGTATAGTCCCTCTGTGGTCTTTATTACCAGAACAACAAGAAGCAGAGTCTCCTTCTGTTTCACAGCTTACCTTTTGTTGGACATGTTTTTGTATTTCCTCATTAGCATGTACTTCATCAAAAATTATTTTGTCCCTCCAGGGAAGAATACCTTGAAGACAGCTAGGTACAGCAGTTTGAATCTCACACCTGCATCTTAACATTCCCTAAATAATGGAATAAATTTGCTCCTCTTCAGTCTAGTGTACAATTAGTAATCATTCTCCACAAACACTCTGCTGTCCCCACTTTAAGTACTTTGTCCTTCTACCACAGTTTTGCCAGAATCAACTCCTCCTGCTGGTAAGATTGCAGATTTACTATTAAAGGTCTAGGTTGCTTTCTTATAGCCAGGTTTGGAGCAGCCACATGATGTGGCCTTTAAGCTAACAACTCCTGCTGTGGAATACCAGTCCAGTTGCTTATTTGTGCTTTCATAATATTAATTCAGTCTGTTCCTTCCAGCTTTTCTGGTATAGTTAAAAAATCTCAAGTTTTCCCTACGTGCTCTGTCCTCTAATTCTGTTATTTTTTGAAACATCTCTTCCTGAGCATTTTCATATTCAGACAGCTTTTTCTTTGCTTCAACCTCTATTTTTTGCAGTTTTATCATCTCATCTGAATATCTGTTTAAAGCTTCTTCCATTTTTTCCTGCCTTTTGTTGTTTGTATTGATATACTCCGTCAGTGTTTTGTTTATTTTAATCAGGTCTGTGCAGTTGTCTTGTATCTTCCTGCAGGTTACTGGAAGTCATGTCTGAAGGTTGCATTGCTTTTTGCTGCACAGCTACAGAACTTTTCCCCAGTCAGTGTTTCTTCCTTACTTTTTGTAGCTGATTTTTTCCAGATCTTTTGTATTTCTTTATTCCTGGGATCCAGGCAGTGCACTTACTAGCCAGTTACTGAAATTTTCCCATAAACAGAAGAGAAGCCTGCTGGCCTTCTGTGCTGAGTTTCTGTTTTCACACTAGGGGAGCTAGAAATAAGCTGTTACTCAATGTGCAGCCGTCTTGGAATTCCTTTTATCTGAACCTTTTGACAAAGGTTCCAGTTGTTCCACCATCAAGGTTCAAATGGCGATCATGAACTTCAACATTAATAATAAAAACATGTCCATAGCTTCACTTAAGAACTCTAAACCCTTTTTTGAGACAGAGAATCTTTTCTTTTTTGACCTCCCTTCAGACACCCAGTTCCCCATGGGATATTACCATTTGCTTCAGGGTCTAACTGAATCCACCTTTAAACCTTTGGCCACAGTAGATTTAACATTCCTGACTTAGAAAACAATTTTTCTGGTGGCAGTTTTTCAGCCAAGCAGATTTTAGAATTGCAGGCACTTTCACGCAAACCTCCCTATTTGGTGTTTCACATTGACAGGGTTTCTCTGTGAACTAATGCAACCTCTCTCCCCAAGGTAGCATCGGAAGTAGACTTAAATCACTCAATAAAATGCCAGTATTTTTTCATTGATACTCAAAGGTGAATACGGTTTTCATATTTTAGATGCTCATCTTCAACACAGTTTATATCTTTATGGAGTGAAACATTTCAGGAAATCTGATAAGTTATTTAGTGCCTTTTCAAAGCCAGAAATAAGTAAATCTGTCACTAAAGTTGCTCTTTCAAGATGGTTGTCAGATTGCATTTCCTTCATCTACAACAAAAAGAATTTGACTGTACAATCTAAAGCTAAAGTTAATTTCACTTAAGCAGTCTTTTCTAGAAAGCTTCACATTGATAACATTTGTGCTGCAATTGCTTGGTCCACAGTCCATACTTTTGTGTCTCATAAACTAAATGTACTCTTGTGCTGTTTTTCTTCTTGTGGTTCCACCACCACTAAAAAACGTAAACCACGAAATATGAAACATAAAACAGTGAACGGGACAGTTGTAGAACAATGGCAACTTCAAAAAAAAAAAAAAAAAAAAAACATCAAATGGCCATAGTTGACATACAACAAAGAAGTAACGCTATGCATAATAGCGTTACTTCTTTGTTGTAGGTCAACTATGGCCCACCTTGTTGGTTGTATGTGCAATATTGGCCGATTGTGGCCATTCGCTGTATTGTTTTTCTGAAGTTAAAGTTGTTTGATAGTAGTCCTTTTTGCTGTTTTACTTTCGATGTTTCTTGGTTGGAATTTTTTAGTATTTGGTATTCAAACATAGACCCCCTGGATGGTTAAATGTCATTTGTTGAAAATGTGCATACTTTTGTGCACTTGTTCTAATAGGGGTTGGGCTGTTCTTGAAATGCATTTTTTGGGGGGCTTCCATTGTAACAAAAAGTCATGAAAAATGTGACATACCTTCAAATGGAGATGAGAAAAAGAGACTGTGCAAAAGATCAGCCACCAAACATTACTGTGTGTAATAAAACAAAATTTGAAATAGACATTCAAAATCTGTTATGTATAGAGGGTTAACAATAAATGCAGGGAGTGGGGTGTCCTCCTCTGGTACCCACAATTGGTGTTGAGGAGAGAGGACACTAGTGTATGCCCCTGGGGGTGACCCCGTACAGCCGGAGGGGAGGGCCTATCATCCCCCCACTTGGATGGCACTCTCTCCCTCCTGCACAGGGAGTCAGTCACCTCCGGGGTGTGCGGTGTACCGCACCATTGAGCCGGGCACCCCCTCTACAGCCATCCCCTCAAGGCCACAGAGGAGCATCTGCACCTCTCACCATGTGGACAGGACCCCCTCCCTTCTGCTGTCGGGAGGTGAGGGAGGATGGATGCCACCCCACCTCTCGCTCCACCTCTCCAGTCTCACCGGAAGTCACAGTCTCGGTCCTGTCGGCCTCCGTCAGGGGGGGCGGGCGGAGAGTGAGGCAGAGAGGGTCAGGGCGGCAGAGCGAGGAGAGATGGTACCTGTGGATGGTGCCATCCTGGCCCCCTCCATGTTAATGATCCTTCCACAGGTTCACCTACAGAAACCCTGTTTTGACTTTTACTTCCTCTAGATAGTCAAGTTTGATCATCTTCTTGGTGCACCACCGGGGCCATAACCGACTCCAGCGGGGTCGATCTGAGGATCTCACTAAACCATCCAGTCGGTAGTGTATACAAAGGGCAGGGACTTAATCAACATGATTTATGACCCACTCTTACTGGGAATTCTTCATTTGTGTGAAATAATTGCAATCTCTGGTCCTTATCACAAATGAGGTTCAGCGGATTACTTGGACCTCTCTGCCAACGGTAGACATGCTGATCCATTCAGTGTAGCATGCATGCAACCCCAGACATCTAAGGGCATCACAGATGTGTTATTGCTCAATCTCGTGTGGCTGAAAGCCACTTGTCACTCTAAGAAGTTAGAGACAACTGCACGGGACCGCATAACTAGTTAGCATGGCGAAGTCTCGTTAATTATCAGAATTAACCAGACAAATCGCTCCACCAAATAAGAACGGCAATGCACCACTACCACCCACAGAATCGAGAAAGAGCTACATTCAAAATCTGGCAAGTATAGTAGGTGAACAGCAACTTTTTACCATAATGGCTACTCTTTTTTTTAAGCAAGAAACATCTTTATTAAATTATCACTTATGACATAGGCAATCATGCATTTATATAAATGAAAACAAACCATCTGATGTTGTTAATCTTCTTTCCATTTATCACTGATGGGTTCAGTTCCGAAGACCCAAGGAACCGAGACAGGGTTTTTACCAAGCTCCCGCCAGCGGAAAAAACTCTCGAGCTAAGTCTCTACCCTGAATTCCATTTTCTGTTACCTCAGATCTCGTTTGCCACGTAGCCATAAAGCAGCGTAGCTGTAAAGCCATGTTTCAGCTGAGCTCTCAGCTAAGTGGAACTTTATTTGATATTTGTATAAAAACATTTTGATATCTTCATATTTTACTAAGCGAATAGTATTTCTAGTGTTTTTTCATCTGTCTAACCTTGTGTTTTTCCTCTCTACTCTACCCGTTGTTACTGTTGGTAAACTTTCAAGTACCATTGTAGGTAGGACTTTTCCTCCCTTACTCTTGTAGTATTTCTTCGATACCATAGCTGGTATTGTCTTTCCTGTTTAACCTATTACTTTTAGTTTTTAGTAAGGTGTTTCTTTTCTCTTTACATACCACTGTATTACTATATTTGTTACTTTTTGAATGGTGTTTGACTTTGTTCTTGTTGAATTATATGGTTGGCCTGTGGTGTCTTTCTATCAAGATGTCGGATAAAAAGTATACTTCAAGTTTTAAGCATTGTGCTTCATGTAATGGCAAGTTACTTAATAGTGATTCTCACAATGACTGTGTATACTGTTCAGGAGTGCCCCACCTTTCGGTGCAGCCTCTGTGTGATATTTGTCAGAGTTTCAGCCAACGCACTCTTAATGAGTGCAAAAATAAACTAATTCTGAAAGGATTACTCAAGTCTCCCTTCTCAGTGGCCATTTCTGCGATGGAGGTCTCAACCCCTCCTACTAAATACAAAAAGAGATCCCACTCGGTTACCTCCTCACCATCGGGTGATCAGGGCAAGCCTGGGAAATCAAAGGACCAGAAGTGGTCTTCGGAGCATAAATTTGCCTCTACGGCTCAGTCTTCCTCGGCTCCAAGCATCTCGAAACCTTCGATAGCGGCACCAGTTTCAGCACCAGTCCTGCCTCTGGCACCGATCATAGACCTTACTACTCCTATTTCGACTTCGGCACCTGTGACCACTTCAGTTCAGGGCACACCTTCGACTACTTCATTAGTGTCCATTTTGGAAGCAACTGTTTTGGCTCTCAGTGCCTCTTCAGCACCGAGTGCTGTGCTGACTTCACTGGATTTGACCCCTTTACTTCCGGTTTCGATTTCAAAACTAGAGACTTTGGTGCCTGCAGACCTTGCACCATGGACCTGATACTCCCTTTCTATAGATCCGTTTCTGGGCCAAGCATATAGCCCTTTCCTTGAATGTCCTGACTCCCCATCCGGAGTATCCACTAGGAGCCTATTGGAACACAACGTGGTGCGTCTTGTGAACCAGCTGCTGTTAGCCAGGGGGATCCCCACACTTTCTAAGACTCATCCACCTGCAGGAATTGGGTTGACTTATCCACGGACTCCATCTTACACTCCTTCAACCATCTCGGTTCCGAAGCCTTCAGCTCCGACATCTGTCTTGGAACCCATCACCTCTGTGCCTGCAGTGCATCTCACTCCAGCTCGAGTTTGCCCCTTTGGTATTCGGTTCCCACAGACGGGCACTTCCGTCCAGGAGGCAGAGCCGTCTTTCTCCTCGATTCCATCCTTGGTGCCGATAGCCGCATCCACACCGATACTGCTTGAGGCTCCACCCGTGGGGGCGAGTTCGTCGGAGTGGGGTGTGACCCTGGTCCCAAGGTTGCCTTTCTCAGTTCTGGGTTCCCATCCCTCTTCGGGCGGACCTGCCTTCTGCGTGATGGAGAGGGCTCTTGCTTCTGGTAGCACTCCTTTCATGTCAGAATCCCAGTTTTCACCCCCTGAGCTGCAGCTGTCACAGACCCCCCCCCCCAGGACACAGGGCAGAGAAGCCGCAGGACACCCCTGTTCAGGGTACCTGCTCTTCCAAGTCCTCCTCAGAGACTCCCTCTGAGGAGCCCCCTCGAAAGAGGATGTGCAAGAAGAAGCACATCGACTCAGCTGAGGAGTTCTTAACTGAAAACACGGACTACGATGATGGTGAAGGGTCCCTGTGGTCACCTCCTGATGATGTCTTTTTCAGAGACATCCTGGAAATGTTAAAGCAGAGAGGCGACTGGAAGCCTTCCAACCCTTCATCTGAGGAGTCCGTGTCCCTGCAGGCTTTCAGCGCCCGGCCTTCTACCTCATGGGTGACCCCGCCTGCTGATAAACTCATCCAGCTCGTCGTGCAGCGCACTTGGAAGAACCCTGATTCCATTGAGCCAATCCCTCTGAGACCAGACAAAATTCTTTCCCCTGCCAAGGAGAACCCCCATTGGTCCAAAGGGTTACCAGTCGATGCTATGGTGGTGGCGGCAGCGGCCACGAAAAAGGACTTGGCTGAGGAAAGTCCCACTGTCCACCCGCCCAACAGGGAGTCCTGGGCGGTGAACAGACTTCTGAAGCATGTTTTTGCATCAGGGACCTTTGCTATACAGTCCCTGAGTTATTTGGCACATTTCATAAGGCTTCAGAGGGACTTGATCTCTGAGCTCTCTGGGACACTCGCAGGACAGTTGTCTGATGAGGTCTGGGACAAAGTGGCCTCGCAGCTCACAATCCTGGAAACAATATCCAACTTGTCCATGAGGTTGCTGTCACATGTGACCAAAGGGGTGGCTAGAGGAGTAGGTTCAGGCATTGTCATGAGGCGTCATGCCTGGATGCACATTTGTGACCTTGCGGATCCCTTTAAGTCTTTCTTTCTGAATGCTTCAATCGAAGCTTTGTCCCTTTTTGGTTCCAAAGTAAAGGACATGCTAGCCAGGTGCGAACAAGATGGAGGACACTGTCTGCTGCAGGTCTATGGTTTTCCAACCCTCAACATACCTTCTCCAGGAATCAGAGGAGTGGAAAAATGTGGCACAAAAAATCTCAGGGTCCTTTCCATGCTGCACGTGGTGATGATACCCCCAGGGGTAGAGGGGGGGTAACAATTCCGGAAGACGCCCTAATAGAGGCAGAGGGGATCCTCATAACCAAGGCTCCAGGGATTCCTTTTCTGGACAGCCTTACCAGTGCTGAGGAGCAGCCTGATTGCTTACCTCTGGAAGCAGTCGGGGGTCGTTTATCTCTGCACCAAGCTGCCTGGCAATCTATTACCACCGATCGCTGGGTACAGAGCATCATTACCAGAGGTTATACCATTCTCCTTTCTTGTCAACCAAACCTTCCAGGGAAACTTCCTGACATTCCACCCAGTCAAAGGGAAGAAGCAGCTTCAGAGATTATAAAGGTATCTCAAAAAAGAGTCCCACCAGACCAGTGCAGATCCGGATTTTACTCAAAATTCTTTTTGGTGCCAAAAAAGACAGGGGACTGGAGACCCATTTTGGATCTCAGCAGCTTAAACAAGTCTGTCACCCAAACCATATTCCGTATGGTCACGTTTCAGTCCATTCATCTCTTTTTAAGAGAAGGCGATTGGATGTGCTCAATAGATCTCTGGGATGCATATTACCACATCAAGATGGACAAAAGCTCCGGGAGTCTGCTTCACTTCTGGCTAGGAGCCAGTCATTACCAATTTTGTACCCTGCCGTTCAGTCTCTCTACAGCCCCAGAGTGTTCACAAAATGCATGGCAGTGGTCACAGCTCACTTGAGACTAAAAGGATTCTGGGTGTTTCCATATCTGAACGACTGGCTCCTCACCACTTACACCTAGCATCTTCTGGTAACAGCACTGCATTATAGTCTCTCTTTAGCAAAATTATTGGAAATAACAGTTCATTGAGAGAAATCAAACCTTACTCCTACACAACAAATAGTTCATTGGAGCAGTGTTCAATACTCAGTCCTGTCTAGTATCACTCCCAAGTCATAGACTCCATCGACTGAGGCTTCAGCTCCAAGTGATACTCTCTCAAACAAAAGTCTCAGCAAGGGAAGTTCTTCATGCCCTAAGCTCTATGGCAGCTTCAATCCCAATAGTGCCTCTAGCAAATCTGCGTATGCGGACTCTGCAATGGCTCCTTCTTTGTCAGTGGTTCCCGAACTATCACACCCGCGGTTACCAGATTCTTATAACCAACTCCTGCAGCCAAGACCTCCTATGGTGGATGAGGCCAGACGTAGAACTTTGGAGTCGCCCATTTCTCTCCCCTCAGCCCACAGCCATGGTGACCACGGATGCTTCCCTGATCGGGGGGGGGGGGGGCCATTTCCAGGGAAAGACTGTCCAAGGCACATGGTCCACTTGCATATCAGTGTTCTGAAACTGAGAGCTGTGCTGTTAGCGTTGCAGGCCTTTCATTCGACTCTCCCTTCCGGGACAATTCCAGTTCCGTCAAACAATATATCAGTGGTCTGATATATCAACAAGCAAGGAGAAACCAAGTCCTACCCCCTATGTCGAGAAGCCATGAGAATTTGTCAGTGGGTGATAGCTTCCAACCACTTTTTGATAGCAACGCATATCCCAGTGAGCTCCAACGTGATTGCGGACAAAACTGAGCAGCTGGATCCCATGTCTCATGAGTGGTCTCTCAACCCCGAGGTGGTGATAGAAATTTTCATCCACTGGGGCCAGCCTTGCTGCGATCTTTTTGCCTCCCCATCGAACAAGTGCACCAGCTATTTCGCCCCACTTCACCCAGAGGGGGAGTCAGCGAGGGATGCTCTCATCCACAATTGGTCCATGGGACTTCTTTACGCTTATCCTCCCATCCCTCTGATTCCTCAATTTCTAAAGAAAGCTCTTCGGTTGAGATGCAAGGTGATCCTCATAGCCCCATTCTGGCCTCGACAAGTTTGGTTCCCTTTCCTTCGGCCTCACCTAGTATACCCGCTGTGGATTCTGGACCCTCTACTAGATCTGATTACTCACCCCCAAGGGTTTTGTCACCCAAATCTGTCCAGTCTCAAGCTGACAGCTTGGTTTCTATACTTCCACTAGTCACCAGGGAAACTAATCTCTCCTGTTCGAGACATCATTCTGGCCTCTCATAAACCGTCCACCAGAAGACTATATCAGGATAAATGGAAAAGGTTCTCCATCTGGTCCAAAGATAACATGCTAGACCCGTATTTGGCTCCATTAACTGCAGTGCTTTAATACTTGGCTAAGTTTTTTGATAATGGACCCTCTGCCTCTACCATACGAGTACTTCTAGCGGCAATTTCCAATTTCCACAATGGTATAGATGGCACCCCTCTTATCTCTTTACTCCTATGCAAAGCCTTCCTCAAAGGGCAAAAGTAAATTAAGTCACCAAAGTTACACACTGGAAATCAGTCACTGTACTTTATTGCAGAAGACAAACGGTAAGCGCTTTCACAACTTAATGTTGCTTCATCAGACCACATCACTACAACTGATGCTTGGTTAAATACTAGGACAATTAGTATGACATCACAATTTAAAGAGATATTACTCCACTAACATAAGAACATATATCAATATCCATAAGAAAAATGCATAAAATATATAGAAAGGTGTGTATTTACACACAATAATATTTAAAAACAATAATATTTAAAAATATTAATATTTAAAAAAAAGGGGGGGTCATCCCTAATGGTTATTAAAATATATATATATATATATATATATATATATATATATATATATATATATATATATATATATACATACATACATATAACCATAATAGTACAATGAAAAAAAAAATATATATATATATATATATATGGATCTACCTGACTACATCGAAACTTCAAAAGAGCGAAAACGACTTCACCGACACCACATAATCGACAGTTCACAAACACGACACCTCATACACTCGACACATCATAACAACAAACAAAACAAATCCCCTATCCAAAACCCACACACACAACACAAGCACACCAAAATCCTTACAAACCAACACTAACCCATACATACACAACTATCTACAACCCTAACCCAAACCCTTACCCTAAGGTCCGTCACTATCGCACACTCACCTAACCCGCGCCCTAACTCACTTAACCCGCCCCTAACCCAAAAACTATCACTACTGCACCCTTACCAAACCCGCCCCCTAACCCTAACTCACTTATCCCACCCCTATCCCTACAGACCAACATCGCACACTTACCTTACTCGCACCCTTACCTAACCTGCGCCCTAACCCACTTATCCCACCCCTATCCCTACACACCGTCAACATCGCACACTTACCTTACTCGCACCCTAACGTCCGTCACTACCGCATACTTACAAATCCTTTCCCCATCTCAGTGTTCTCAGCGTCGGTGTCTTCCTCCGTCGGTCTTCTGCCTTGTCGATCTTCTGGCGTCGGTGAAGTAGTTTTCGCTCTTCTGACATTTCGACGTAGTCAGGTAGATCCATATATATATATATATATATATATATATATATATATATATATATATATATAAAAAAACTCATGTTTTAGTGTTTAAGGCGCCTGGCCTTAAGGTAAGGAACTAATGAGGTGCAGCCATTCAAACCAGGATATCTATCTGCTTGTAATTTAGTGATCCATTGTTGTTCTAATTCTTCAGTGTGGTTTTCTACGTCACCACCTCTGTTTGTCCTTACTATTTGTTGTAAGATTAAAAATTTAAAACAATGGCTACTGTCTGTATTCAGGACATGATTAGCTAGAGCATTTGATTGCTTCTGGTTCCGTAAGTTCCTTATATGTTCTAACATTCTTTCTTTAAAGCTCCTATTTGTTTTGCCTGCATAATAGGCATGGCATGCTTGGCAAAAACAAAAATAAACAACATCGACACTTTTACAATTATAATAATTCTTCGTATAAAGTTTAAAACATTTCACAGGATGAATGTACTCATTTTTAGTGTAGACATGCTGACAAGCAGCACAATTCCTGCACAGGAAGGTGCCCTGTCTGTTTGAGAGATTTTTTCTAAAAGACTGATGTTCTCTGTTACAGAGCTGCTGCTTTAAAGACACATTATTTCTAAAACTGAAGTTTGGGGTGTCACCAACTGTGGAAACCAGACCTGGTATTTCATGTAATAAGTGCCAATTCTTTTTAATAATTTCCGTATACTTATTGATGTCACTTGCAAATCTAAAAACTATTCTAAACTTATTTCTATCAATACTTGTATCATAAGGTATACTTGTATCAGCACTATAAGAGCTCATGTATGGTTTACATTTTGTAGATCTCAATTTCCATGCATCTGCTATCACTCTAGTGATGCAGTGTGTCCTTAGCCGAATAAAAAATAAGAACTGACGATGCAAAAACCAAATGGCTGCAGGTACACTGAGGTGCCCAAAACACACAACAACAGTAAAAGTAAATTAAGGCACCAAAGTTACACACTGGAAATCACTCACTGTACTTTATTGCTGAAGACAAACGGTAAGCGCTTTCACAACTTAATGTTGCTTCATCAGACCACATCACTACAACTGATGCTTGGTTAAATACTAGGACAGTTAGTATGACATCACAATTTAAAGAGATATTACTCCACTAACATAAGAACATATATCAATATCCATAAGAAAAATGCATAAAATATATAGAAAGGTGTGTATTTACACACAATATTTAAAAACAATAATATTTAAAAACAATAATATTAAATATATATATATATATATATATATATATTTAAATATTAATATTTTAAATTTTTAAATATTAATATTTTTTAAATATTATAATTTTTTAAATATTATTGTTGTGTGTTTTGGGCACCTCAGTGTACCTGCAGCCGTTCTTTCCTCAAAGGGACCTCTCATATCAGGCCTCCTGTCAGACAGCCCGTGGAACCATGGAAACCTCACTCTAGTCCTTCAGTCTTTGACTTAAAAACCTTTTGAACCTGTGGCGAAGTGTGATCTAAAGTTTTTAATAAAAAACAACTATATATTCAAAAGTAAAATAAAACAACAATAAAACGGTCACAGAAACGTACTAACAAAAATCCAGTTTCATAAACCTAGTGCTTCGGCTTCACATACAGCCTTCAAAGAATAATAAACACTAAAACAAATTCTCCATTTATACACAGTATTTAATTCAATTAATTCAAATTATGCACAGTACTTCATTCAATTAATTCAAATTATCTAATTATCAACCTTCAGTTACATTCTTTGTTCAAGCCAAATGGCTCCATTGTGTTGTATTTTAAAATAAATAATGTCTCTTTACACAGAAACTTATTTTTTTATTTCTCTAAATTCACCTAATTGTAATTGTATTTGTTCTGAAGCTGTTGCTTTTAAGCAACTTGGGTTTGAATTATGATGTAATTTAAAATGAGCCCCTAAAGGGCTTTCCATCTTTACATTCACAATGTCTCTTAGATGTTCCTGTATGCGTTTTTTGAAAGACCTAACTTTCTCTCCCACATAATATAGTTCCCAACCACACTTTAACAAATATATAATACTTTCTGTGTTGCAGTTATACAGTCCATTTAGTGTAAAATGTGCGCCATTTATATTTTCATACTTCCTAACCACATATTTGCAGCTGCAGCATCTGTTACAAGTATAACTTCCTTTATTTATCACCACTTCACTAAACATTGTAGCACTCAGTAAAATAAAGTCTTTATGTATTAACATATCAGATAAATTTCTACCTCTCTTATAGGATAGTTGGACATTAATAGGCGTTATTTCTTTTAAATCTTTGTCCCTTAATAGCATAGACCAGTGATTTTTAACTTCCTTAATTATTTTAGTAGTTAGTATATTAAAGGTTGTCACAAAATAAATTTCTCTTTTCACTTGTGACTGTTTCTCCCTGTGTTTCCTATGTTTTCCATTAAATGTGATATTCTTACATGTATTATTATTGTTGTTATAGCGTTTCTTTAATACTTTACAACCAGCTTGTATTACCTCATTGGCATTATATCCCCTATCTACAAACATTTCTGCTGTTTTGCACATTTCTTCATACAAATTTTCATTTTTATTACAAAGCTTTTCCAAACGTAGAAATTCATTATATGGTGTCACAGACATCAGGTGCCTTGGATGGCAACTACTTCCATATAGAAATGTATCGACATTATCACATGTTCTATGTACATTTGTCTCAATAAGTTGTCCAGTATTTCCTGTTAATCTAATATCTAAGTATGGAATATCATTGCCTATCTTTATTCCATCAAATTTTAGACCAAAATTATTACTTTGAATATCTTAGATGAAGGATTCTACATCTTCACCCCCTCCTTTACATAGAAAAACCAAATCATCTATGTATCAGAAATTCTGGACAACATTATTTTCAAAAAACCTATGTCTGTATATTTTACTTTGTTCAAATTTTGCCATCACCAAATTTGCATACATAGGGGCAAACAAAGCCTCCATGGCTGTACCCTGCAATTGATGATAAATGTCTCCATTAAATCTGAAGAAATTATTAGTAAGGCAGAAATGTAACAATTCTACTACATATTGGGACACTGGTGTATCTCCTAAACACTGCAAGACAGCTTGAATGCCCACATTATGCTGGATGTTAGTATAGAGACTAACTACATCTAAACTTAGCCAATACATATCTTCTTGCCAGGTAATGTCTTTGATTTTACTTAGTTTACTATTAAACTGGATTTTCGTTAGTATGTTTCTGTGACCATTTTATCGTTGACCTAAAGTTTTTGCCTTGGAAATCCTTATTCTTGGTAGCCATCACATCTGCCAGAAGAGTCGAGCTGCAGGCATTGTGTATCAAGAGGCCTTATCTGTTTTTTCATAAAGACAGAGTATCACTTAGGATGAATCCATCATTCCTTCCCAAAGTTGTTTCTGAATTCTCCTTAAACCAGACCATTGATTTACCAGTGTTTTTTTTCCGAAATATGCCAATAGAGGAGAGTACTGCCTTCACTCTTTAGACATACATAGACAATTGAGATTTTACCTAGACAGGACCAAACTTATCTGTAAATTGGAACAGCTTTTCATCTCCTTTTCTGCACTCAAAACAGGAGAGGCTGTCTCCAAGGTTACATTATCAAAATGGCTAAGGGACTGCATATGTTTCATCTACTACCTCAGTAATGAACCTATGCCAAAAGTTAAAGCTCACTCCACCAGATCTATGTCAATATCTGTAGCTTTGCATTCCAGGGCTTCCATGGATGACATCTGCACAGTAGCTACTTGGGCTAAGCCTCATACCTTTATCAGTCATTACATATTAGACTTGGTCTCCAGACGGAGAGCTGCCTTCGACTCAGTGGTACTCAGGAATGTTCTTCCTTAAGGGCCGCCCATGGACCTCAAGGTAGCTTGAGATTCTGTCCCATCAGTGAAGAATGGAAAGAAGATTAACAACATCAGATAAATAAGTTATGTCTTACCATAACATTCCATCTGTGTTGTTAATCTTTTTTCATTCATCACTTCCCACTCTCCTTCCCTCTCCAAAGGCTCCTGGGGGATGCTTTGGGTCTAAGTGGTGCCCCATAGGGTATTTGTGCAGAAGTGGCCTCGGCTTTACTTCTCTTTCTCTAGTAAACTCAATCTGAGGTAACAGGGAGAAGGGCATTCTGGGTAGAGACTTAGCTCGAGAGTTTTTTTGGCTGACGCAGGCTTGGTAAGAAGGCCGACTTGGTTCCGAGGGCTCGGAACCGAACCCATCAGTGATGAATGAAAGAAAATGAACACAACAGATGGAACGTTATGGTAAGACATAACTTCTTTATATTGATATAATCTTAGTTGCAAGCATTACACAAATCACAAACCATATTGATATAATTTTAGTTGCAAACATTATACATCACTCATAATCTACCCAGCCATTGTCAGTCAAACATTACATAGCTCATTCAAATCCTGCCTTCTTTAAAACCTTGTTTTTCCCATGTATGTATTGTTCCCACAATTCCCATTTTTTTCTGTGTAACTTGCTCCTACCCTTATCTAAATATCCCACTTCCATTTGCTTTATCTCTGTTACTGTATTCACTACTTCTAGTACCAGCTGGTTTAGACTTTGATTCTGTTTTCCTAGTAATTGCTTTTTTGGCATCCACCATAATTAGACTCAGCAAGTTCTTACTAGGTGTAGGCAGTTCCGATTCTGTATCATAGCTCAGAAAAAATAATTTCCCTAGCTACACCAATTTGCTCACCCAGTATCTCTGATAGAGTAGTTTTCAGGGAGTCTTTAAAGTCTGCAAACTCATTACAATCACAGCAAATATGTTCCCAGTTACCCTTTTCTTCCCCATCACACCTCCAGCATTTACTGTCTGCCTGAGGAAAAATTCTCTGCAGTCTACTTGGTGTACAAAAATACCTATGTAAACATTTCCAAACAGAAATCCTAAATCTAGACTTTGTTGCATATTTGGGAGACATACGTATATCCCGTTTTTTTGTGAACTGTTTATTCAGTCTTTCTTTCCAATCCTTTCTCACAACCCTCTGACTGATTCTTATAAGGTTATCATACAATATTTTATACACTCTACTAATTATTCCTTTTTTAACAGCAGCTTCTGTTCTAGATTCTACTGAAAACTCTACCAGTGTTGTTTAGCCCCCACCCCATTTCTTTCTGTTTGCCTATACTCTAATATCCGTCCTTGATAGGAAAGGCAATCTCCAACCTGCAGTCCAAGTAAATCGTTGGTGTCTTTCCATTCTGTCATCTTTCCTTCTCTAGTTATTTGCTCCCAGTACCTTGTTTCTTTTCCCAGTTTTCTCCAGTAAATTCCATCCCATCTTGCCTGTTGTCTGTATCCCTAATTGCAGTCATCCCTGTCTATGTCTTTCTCTCAGATATCAATCCTTGAAAGGCAATCTCTAACCTGCAATCCAAATAAATTCTTGGTGTCTTCCCATTCTGTCATCTTTCTCTCTCTAGTTGTTTGCTCCCAGTACCTTGGTTTCTTTCCCAGTTTTCTCCAACAATTTCCAGCCCCTCTTGCCTATATCCCTAATTGCAGTCATCCCTGTCTGCAGAATCTGCTTTCTCCATTCCCCTGTTGGCTTAGTTCTTAGAATACTTTCTGCTACTTTATGAATACAATATTCTGTATGATAGTTGTTGTTCTCAAAGATCTGCATCCAAAATCCCAGTCCTTCATTTCTACCCACATGCTACCCACAACATTTCCTCTGCTTGATAAAAATATGCCTGACCTGTGTATAGGACTAAAGGGACTAAAAACATTTTAACTGCTTGTATCTTATCATCCATTTCAATATAAAAAAAGCTTTAATTTTCTCAGTTTTTGTATTGTCTTTTATTTAGTCTCTTCCCACATATCATTAGCTGCACACTGGAATCATTTTTAATCCATACTCCTAAATACTTCATTTTATCATGTCCCCATAAATACGGGGGTCTACTTTATTTCATTGAAAGCTCATTTCACTGGAATAGACTGCCATACATGTCAAGTAGAGGCCCTCTTTGGTCCTCTTCAAGAGGAACTTTGACGATTGGATGGGAGAAAGGAAATTCACCCTGGGGATCACATCAAGTCGCCTTGCTAGACAGGGGTCCAGGAAAGTAAATAGTGTGGGAAGAAATAGCTAGGGAACTTTTATGGCTAGGCTTGTATAGGCCCTAGGGCTGATAGCCTAGTACCAACCTATGAACCTAATTTGAATTCACCCTGACCAAATTGCTGAAAGCACAAATTACCGAATCTCATTTCACTGAAGTGAAGAATTGCCACTGTGTAGAGTACTGTAAGGCAAGTAAAAGGTATATGTGCTTTTCCCCACAGCAGTGCGATCCTGGAGTTAGTGTATATAGTTGAGGAGGGCGTATCCCCCCACAGTTTGGTTTTGTATTATATTTCACCGGAAACTTCAAAACAGTACATTTTAAACCACAAACATGCATACTTAACCCCAATGACTAACTCTTTCCAGAAGACAATATATATACCCAAACTAAGTGGGTGGCTATGCCCCCCACACCCCCCTAACTATATATACTAACTCCAGGATCGCACTACAGTGGAGAATAGGCCATATACCTTTTACTTGCCTTACAGTACTCTACACAGTGCCAATACTTCACTTCAGTGAAAGGAGCTTTCAAGTGAAACAAAGTAGACCCATATATGGGTAGTCCTGAACCAGTTCATGTGTGGGTACATAATTTACTGCTATTCTCTTTGTTTTAGCTTCATTAATCTTGTATCCCAAAAAGATTTGAAACTGTCTCAAAATGTTCCACAACACTGTAATGTCTTTTTCTGGTTTTGTCAGGTATAAAGTAATTTTGTCTGCAAATAAAGCCATCTTTTCTTGACTACCATACCATTTATATCATAGAATTTCTGTGTTCCTTTATTTTCTTTGCCAATGGTTCCAAATATATTTGCAGATAATTAAGGGGAAGAGGATACCCCTGCCTGATTCCTCTCCTCAAGCAGAAATTATCAGACAGGACCCCACCAACTTTAATTTTTGCCTTCAATCCCTCATATATCCTCCTAATCAACTTTGTAATTTTTTCAGGAAATGCAAATCCTTCCAGTGCCCTGCTCATAAAGTCCCAAATTACTCTGTCAAATGCTTTCTCTGCATTAAGACCCACCAGCAACAATGGTATTTTCTTAGATTCTTCATCAGTGTTATGTTAATGTTGTCACGTTTGCCTCTTCTCCACAAAACCACATTGATCTGTATCTTTCAGTTTTGGCATTACTTTTGCTAGTCTTTTAGCCATTATTAGCATGAACACTATATAATCATGGTTTAGGATAGAAATGGGCTTGTATGAACCTGGATCTGATGAGCTCTTACCTTCTTTAGATATTAAAGCTACCACTGCTTTCTTCCAGTACAGTGGTACTTCTTCTCCTCTTAAGATACTGTTAAACAAAACCTTCCAGATCTTTATCAGTTTTTTCCTCCTAGCTTCCACTCTTGCACAGGAATACCATCTATTCCTGGAGACTTTCCTGTAGATTGGTTATACATCACAATTTTTATCTCATCTCCTCCTATCGTAACCATTAGTAATTGAGCCTCATCTACCTCTAACCATGGCATATTTAACTCTTTCATAAACATTTCCATTTCTATCTTTTCTCGATTTTCATATTTCTCTGCTTTATAGAGACTCATAGAATTTCCTAAATATTTCTAATACCTGTACAGAATCTCTTGTTACCTTCCTTGTTATAGGCTCCATTTCTACTTTCTGTTGCCTGAGCCGAACCTTAATTTTATCCCACTCCCTAGCTATTATTTTCAGAAGAAATTTCTATCCTCTCTAACAGTTCCTGAATAATCTCTGTTACCCATTCCTTAAATTCCTCCCTTTTTGACAGATAGGTGGGAAAGCACCAATGTCTCATTTTTTTTATTTCATTACCCTTTGCTATTATTTTAGCTATTATGATCTGAAATAGTTATTGGGCAAGTAACAAGACCTTCAGTGAAATGCACATGTTCCTGTGAAATGTAAATTCTGTCTAGCCTAGCCTGTTTTTTTATAGCTTGGGGAATAATATGTAAATTGACTCCGAACTCCTGTTCCTGAATTCATATCTTCCATGGCAAATACTTTCATAAATTTCTTCAAAAACGTACCCTCCTTTGTTATATTTTCCTTTCTAGGCCCCACAGACACATCTTCACTGCCGCAAATCAAATTCTGGTCCCCACCTATAAGTAATAGTTTTTCCTGAAAATTGATTATTTCTTCCAGAATTTTCTTAAGCTCCATTGTAGCAGTTTTAGGTGGAATGTAAATACATGCTAATGTTATCCTCTTCCCTTGCCAGTAGCCCCTTAGCACTACAAATCTGCCATTATTGTATGTTTTATTTTATTTTATCACTATTGGAGCGTCTCTTCCAATTAATATAAGTAATCCTCTTTTTCTTTGTCCCAGGTATTCCCCTGAATAACCTTCCTGAAAACCTTTCTTTATTAAATTCACATGTTGAGTTATTTCTAAGTTTGTGTCTTGTAACATAGCTATTATTACATATAGCTCACTACTCTTTCTTGTTTGTATTTATCTGTGAGGCCATTTACATTTAAAAACATTAATGAAAGCATACTAAAAATGATTATTCTGACCTTTTTTTTGTTAAATGTCTAGTTCCCGCTTTTGTGTTACGTGCATACAGTGTTTGGCAGGTTGAACTTTAGAGTTGTTTGTTGTCATATCCATTTGAGCCTATGTCACATCCTGTAAACATTTTGTTTTATTGAAAGGCCTCAAACAAAAAAACAAACACCCCCCAATACCCCCTAAAACATATTAATTTAATACTAACACACAAAACTATGTACACCTTCAAGTATTGAAGCTTAACCCTCCTAAAAGGAAAAAAATCCCAAACCGACAGTCACACACACTGAGACCTGAGTTAATCTAAAAGAAAGGTTATTCATGCTAAGAAGCATGGTGCAGCCTGTGCTTCTACAAAATGCTGATTGGTTTTGTCTTAACTTTATAGTTCTCCCAGCTGGGAAACCCCTGAATGTTTTCTGAGAACGAACATTAATTACCTTGGAAAAGCCCTGAGTGCTTTCAGAGAATATTATCTACCTTGGAAAATCCCCAGAATGCTTTCAGAGAACATTATCTCCTAGCCATTTTTTCTTTTCTTTTATTTTCCCCCAGACAGTCACTCTCCACCAGACTGTAACCAGTTTCTCTTTATCATATTATCTCCATGGAGACATGAGAACCAGGCAGCCACTCTTTATCATTTTTTTTACATGGAAACATGAAGATCAGCTGCAGAATTGTTACTGAACATACATGTATTTGCCAGGAAAAAGTCTCATAATATATAGTGTTCTTTTTCATTTACTTGCTCTCTCTTAAAACTGTTACTAAATCAATCTAAGGTCTTTAATCCAGTCATTCATTCTTGCAAGAATGAGAAATGTTTTTTAACCAGGCTTTTTTTACATTACAGTGCCTAAAGAAGAGGAGAGAAAGAAGAGAGAGAGAGAAAAAAAAAAGAATAGCAGCACCTGTTTAAATCCCCATTACACTTGCAAGTAACTGAAAAAAACTTTACCATTATAGCACGTAAAGAAAACCACATGCCACAAAACTGGTAGTATTTAAGAAAAAAAAATCTTCACTTACAGTTAACTTTCTCCCTCCTGTTCCCTTCTCCAAAGCACTTTTCCGAACATTAATGACATATGAAGTAGGGCATATGATTTAGAGTCCCCCACAAGTCCAACATATTCTGACAAAGTCCAATATTTCCAGATTTTCTTCTGTCATATTTCACTAATATAATTATTGCATTGTAATCCCATATTAAGTTATTGGTTTTATTACTGTTCATCTCCAAAATCCTGTCTCTGTTTCATTTCCAAAGTCCTCTTGATTCTTCTAGTCTACTCTCATACTCTTATCCTTCTCTCCAGCATTTTCCATTGAAAATTTTGAAAAGGGTTCACAGGTCTGTGGTCTTTATTATCAGAAGAACAAGAAGCAGAATCTCGTTCTGTTTCACAATTTACTTTTGTTGGACAAACATTTGTATTTTCTCTTTAGCATGTACTTCATCAAAAGATTATTTTGTCCCTCCAGGGAAGAATACCTTGTAGACAGCTGGGTACAGCAGTCTGAATCTCACACCTGCATCTCGACATTCCCTGGATAGTGGAATAAATTTGCTTCTCCTCTGCCTGGTGTATAATGAGTAATCATTCTCCACAAGCATTCTGCTGTCTCTCACTTTTAGTACTTTGTCCTTCTGCCACAGTTTTGTCAGTATCAACTCCTCCTGGTAGGATTGCATCTTTCCTATTAAAAGTCTAGGTTGCTTGCTTATAGCCAGGTTTGGAGCATAGACACGATGTGCCCTTTCAACTAACAACTCCTACTGTAGAATACCAGTCTAGTTGCTTACTTGTGCTTTCATAAAATTAATGCAGTCTGTTCCTTCCAGGTTTTCTGATATAGCTGAAAATCTCAGATTTTCCCTGCATGCTCTGTCCTCTAATTCAGTTATTTTTTTGAAACATCTCTTCCTGAGCAGTGTCATATTCAGCCAGCCTTTTCTTCATATCGACTTCTGATTTTTGCAATTTTATCATCTCATAATATCTTTTTAAAGCTTCTTCCATTTTTTCCAGCCTTTTGTTGTTTGTGTTGATCATCATCATCTTTCGGCTGTTCCCGTTAGGGGTTGCCACAGTGGATCATCTGTTTCCATTTTTTCCTGTCCTCTGCATCTTGCTCTGTCACACCAACCACCTGCATGTCCTCTCTCACCACATCCATAAACCTTATCTTAGGCCGTCCTCTTTTCTGGTTACCTGGTAGCTTCATCCTTAGCATCCTTTTCCCAATATACTCAGCATCCCTCCTCAGCACATGTCCAAACCAATGTAATCTTTTCTCTCTGGCTTTGTCTCCAAACCTTCCAACCTGGGCTGACCCTCTAATATACTTATTCCTAATCCTGTCCACCCTCGACACACCCAGTGCAAATCTTAACATCTTTAGCTCTGCCACATCCAGCTCTAACTCCTGCCTTTTTGTCAATGCCACTGTCTCCAACCCATATAACATAGCTGGTCTCACTACCCTCTTGTAGACCTTCCTTTTCACTCTTACTGGTACTCGTCTGTCACAAATCACTCCTGACACTCTTCTCCACCCACTCCATCCTGCCTGTACTCTCTTCTTCACCTCTCTTCCACACTCACCATTACTCTGAACTATTGATCCCAAGTATTTAAACTCATCCACCTTCGCCACCTCTACTCCTTGCATCCTCACCATTCCTCTATCCTCCCTCTCATTCACACACATATATTCTGTCTTAGTCCTGCTGACCTTCATTCCTCTTCTCTTTAGAGCATATCTCCATCTCTCCAGGGTCTCCTCCACCTGTTCTCTACTCTCACTACAGATCACAATGTCATCTGCAAACATCATAGTCCACGGGGACTCCTGTCTGATCTCGTCTGTCAACCTGTCCATCACCATTACAAATAAGAAAGGGCTCAGAGCTGATCCTTGATGTAATCCCACCTCCACCGTAAACGCATCCATCACTCCCACCGCAGACCTCACCGCTGTCACACTACCCTCTTGCATATCCTGTACCACTCTTACATACTTCTCTGACACTCGCGACTTCCTCATACAGTACCACAACTCCTCTCTAGGCACCCTGTCATATGCTCTCTTTAAGTCTACAAAAAACATAGTGCAACTCCTTCTGACCTTCTCTGTACTTCTCCATCAACACTCTCAGAGCAAACATCACATCTGTAGTGCTCTTTCCCGGCATGAAACCATAATGCTGATCACTAATTATCACATCCCTTCTTAACCTAGCTTCCACTACTCTTTCCCATGCTGTGACTGATCAATTTAATCCCTCTGTAGTTACTACAGCTCTGCACATCACCCTTATTCTTAAAAATCAGTACCAAAACACTTTTTCTCCATTCCTCAGGCATCCTCTTACTTTCCAAAATTTCATTAAACAATCTGGTTAAAAACGCCACTGCCATTTCACCTAAACACCTCCATGCTTCCACAGGTATGTCATCTGGACCAGCAGCCTTTCCATTCTTCATCCTCTTCATAGCTATCCTTACTTCCTCCTTGCTAATCTGTTGCACTTCATGATTCACTATCCCCACATCATCCAACCTTCGCTCCGTCTCATTCTATTCATTCATCAACCCCTCAAAGTACTGCTTCCATCTGCTCAACACACTCTTCTCGCTTGTAAGTATGTTTCCCTCATTATCCTTTATTAACTTTACCTGCTGCACATCTTTCCTAACTCGGTCACTCTGTCTAGCCAATCGGTACAGGTCATTTTCTCCCTCCTTAGTGTCCAACCTTTCATACAACTCTTCATATGTCTTATCCTTAGCCTTTGCCATCTCTCTTTGCCGTGCACCTCATCTCCTTATACTCTTGTCTACTTTCTTCATCTCTCTGACAATCCCACTTCTTCTTTGCCAACCTCTTTCTCTGTATACTCTCCTGTACTTCCTCATTCCACTACCATGTCTCCTTGTCCTTCCTCTGTCCAGATGTCACACCAAGTACCTTTCTAGCCGTCTCCCTTACTAGCTGTGCTGTAGTTACTTAGCTATTTGGTAACTCTTCACTATCACCCAGTGCCTGTCTTAACTCTTCCCTGAACTCCACCTCACAATTATCCTTTTTCAATTTCCACCATTTGATCCTTGGTTTTGCCCTCACACTCCTCCTCCTCTTCTTGATCACCAACATCATCTTACAAACCACCATCCTATGCTGTCTAGTTACACTTTCCCCGGTCACCACTTATACTCCATTAATATTTTGTTTATTTTAACCAGGTCTTTATGCAGTTGTCTTATTATCTTCCTGTAGGTTATTAGAAGTCATGTCTGAATATTGGATTGACTTTTGCTGAACAGCTGCAGAACTTTCCCCAGTCAGTGTTTCTTTCTCACTTTTTATAGCTTTTTTTTTTCATGTCTTCTGTATTTCTTTATTCCTGGCATCCAGGCAGTGCACTTACTAGCCAGTTACTGAAATTTACCCATAAACAGAAGTCTACTGGCCTCTGCTGAGTTTTTGTTTTCACACTGGAAGAGCTAGAAATACGCTGTTACTCAATGTGCAGCCATCTTGGAAGTCCAAAACCTTCAAGATCTTTATCAGTTTTCCCCTGCTAGCTTCCAAACTTCCACAAGAATATCCATCTATTCCTGGGGAATTTCCTGTAGATTGGTTATACATCACAGTTGTTATCTCATCTCCTTGTAGTCTCACTCTTAGTAACCAAGCCTCATCTACCTCTAACCTTGGCATATTTAATTCTTCCATAAACATTTCCATTTGTACCTTTTTTTTGATTTACATATTTTGTTGCTTTATAAAGACTTGCATAGAATTTCCGAAATATTTTATAACATGGATCTCTTATTATCTTCCTTGTTGTAGGCTCCCAAAGCTTGGTTGACAGCCCTTTCTACTTTCTGTTGCAAGTTTTTGTGCTCTAGAATTATTATTAAAAAACAGTTGCTTAACAGCAGTCTTTCTCAGCTCTTGAATATTATCGAGGTAATCCCTTATTTTCTTTTTAGCATTCTGCGGTTGCTCCTCTTCTTGTTCTTTGGGATTCACTCTATTTTGCAATACTTTAACAGTTGTCAGTCCCTCTAAATAAGTTTTGTTACTTCTTAATCATATATCCCTTTCTTTTATTTTCACCGTATTTAATAGCTCCTGAATAATTTCCACTGCCTATAACTTAAATTCCCCTCTTTTCAACAGATAGGTGGGAAAGCAACAGTGTCTCAGTTTTATTTCATTACTCTGTGCTTTTTTATTTTAGTTATTATTGGTGTATGATCTGAAATAGTTATTGGGTGCATATTAGAACATTCAGTTAAATGCACTTGTTCCTGTGAAATGTAAAATGTCTTTTTATTCTCATGTTGCAGTATTCTAAACTTGTGCTTTCCTGTTTTGCTACCTGAATGTCCGGCCAGTATACAAAAGTTTTGTAGTCAGTGCTAGGTATGTAGGATGTCTAATGTTGGCCTAGGGAGGATGGGCTATAAAAATGATGTCTGCATGTACCTTTCCTCAGACCTTCTGTGTCGCAAGTCAAGTGTCAGCATTCCTGCCATCTTCGCTTTTGGATCTTCGAATTCTAAAAGATAAGTACCCCGTTGGAGCTGTTTTTGATTTCTTTTCTCACTGCATGCCTGTTAGGTTTACATGTTGTCCAGGAAGGGAAAGTGCATGTGCAGTCGTCAGATCCCCCATAAGGACGACCACGAACTTTGCCTTTTCTTTCTAGGGACTATGCAAGACCGTCTTTCTTGCACGATCTGTCAAGCCTTCATGCCTAAGACCTTACGCAGCCACCTGCATGCCTTGAATATATAGTTAGAAAATCAGCATAATTCTGTCTAGCCTAGCCCAGTTTTTGTATCTTGTGGAATAATATGTAAATTCACTGCAAACTTCTAGTACTGAATTAACATCTTTCATGCCAAATATTTTCATAATTTTCTTCAAAAATCCACCCTCCTTTGTTGTGTTTTCCCTTCTGGGACCCCAGAAACATATTCACTGTTACAGATTAAATTCCAGTCCCCACCACTAAGTAATATTCCCTGCTGAAAGCTGATTATTTCTCCCAGCATTTTCTTAAGCTCCATTATAGCAGTTTTTGGTGGAATATAAATGCATGCCAGTGTAATCCTCCTCCCTTGTCATTAACCCCTTAGTACTGTAAATTTACCATTATTATCTGTTTTATCCTCTTCTGTCACTATTGGAGCTTGTCTTGCAGTTAATATAAGCACCTCTGTTTTCCTTTGCCCCAGGT
The DNA here is from genome assembly GCF_019279795.1 of Protopterus annectens. Classification (NCBI taxonomy): domain Eukaryota; kingdom Metazoa; phylum Chordata; order Ceratodontiformes; family Protopteridae; genus Protopterus; species Protopterus annectens. Next base: position 536,933,945 of record NC_056731.1, read on the forward strand.
ATTCCTCTGAATAACTATCCTGAAAACTCTATTAAATTCACATGTTCCGTTCTTTTTAAGTTTGCCTCCTGTAGCATAGCTCTTTGGACTCTTTATTGTTTAATGTAGTTCACTACCCTTTTTTTTTGTATTTATCTGTGAGACCATTGACATTGAAAGACATTACAGAAACCATTGTATTCCCACCTTTTCTGTATAACAGCTTTTTGTTAAATATTTAGTTCCAGCTTTTGTGTTACATGCATATACTGTTTGGCACGTTAATCTTTTGTACACTTATTTCTTGTCATCTCTGTTTGAGCCTATGTCACGTCTTACTAAATGCTTTGTATTATTGATAGCCCTCAAACAAAAAAAACAAACCTACTCCTGATATCCCCCTAAAATGTATTAACGTAGCAATAACACACAAAACTTATGTACATCTTCAGATATTGAAGTTTTACCCTCCTAATAGAAACAAACCTTTTAAACTGACAGACATGCACACAAACTTGAAATAACCTAAAATAAGGATTATCTGTGCTAAGACCCTTTAAGTAACTAATATTATTTGTCTAAAATATGTAAGTATCCATTTATTTTGTATTGTACATACTTCTTTAGGACTTCAGCCTTAAATGGTATTTTGTTCCATAATCCTGACTTCACAAAAATAAAAATCGCTGTCAGGGTGTCAGTAGTGAAAGTTTTACTAGATCCTGTAACGCTGCTAGCAGTCTTAACCGGTTTGTTTAGTTTGTTAAGTCTTGGTTTTTAGATCCTGTAATTTACCAACATAGGGAAATTAAAAAAAAATAACCCTCCCCCTTAAATTACTGCATCTTAAAGTACAAAAAAACTGTATAATCCTTCCTATATAGTTAGAATAGTGCCAAATAAGATGTTCCTGCTCTCCTTTAGTGATACATTGCAATAATTACAGGTAGTATTTAAATAAGATTTTTCCCATTAACAAGTAGCAGCATTTCCTTGTAAAGGCTCAGAAAGTGCTACACTCTGCATTTTGCATGCCAAACTAGTGACCGAAGTAAAGTTATTTCTCAGAGGAAGCACAGCATTTGCCTCCCTGCTTACCTTGACAGTATGCTGCTCCACTTTGCACATTTCTTAGCTTCTTGTGAATTCTGCCATTTGCTGCCATTGCAACTGTCTTATCTGTGCTCAGTTTCATCCGATGTGCACTCAGTTTTGCATTCCATTCCCCCATCCCTTGCTGAAGTTTATGATCAGAGTGTGCCTAATGCCACATTGTTTGTGTAAAGCAATTTTGTTAATCTATCCCTTCTGACCTGTTTGCTAATGTAGTCCATCACCAGTATGAACAGTAGTGGGCTTAGGGCAGAACCCTGGTGCACACCTACTCCTACTGGGAACTCCTTTATGAGACTGAACACTATTCTTCAGTCATTAGGTTTTTGTACATAGCTTGTAGTAATTCTACCAGTGTTTCTGGGACTTCAAACCATCACAGGTCTGCCCAATTCAGCTTTCTGGGGACCTTGTCATATGCTTTCTCCAGTCTAGTAATGCCCAGTTGGACTCTTTCTACATCTCTACCTTCATCTCAATTATCTGTCTCACTGCAAACATCAGGTCAGTTATACTTCATCCTGATGAGAATCTGAACTGCTCTTTTCCTACTTTAATAAACGAATACGCAGAATAGTAGAAAGTAGTCACCCACTCCAGAACTTTCATGCAGTATGACAGGCATTTGATATTTCTATACTGCCCATAGTTGTAAATGTCCCCTTTGTTCTTCAGCATTGAAACTAGTATGCTTATTCTCCAGTCATCTGAGATATACCTTCCTCTCCACTCTGCTGTGAGTACCCTCAGAAGCCATTTCTCCACTATCTCATCCAGCACCTTTATCATATCTTCTATGACCTCATCTGAGCCTGCTCCTTTCCCTCACTTCATTTTTCTTAGTGCTGTTTTTACTTCTTTGTTTGTTGTTGTTCTTCTCTCATTGTATTCTGTATCTGGAGCAGTAAAGCTTCCGTGGAGTTTTCTTCATTCAGAAGCTGCTGAAAGTATTCCTTCTATCTGCCTTTGATGTCATGTGGACTGATGAGCAGTTTGTTGCTGACATCCTATATGAAGGGTGTTTGATTGTCTTCTTTATCATTCTGCCTTTGCCTTGCAACCTGATATAGTTTCTTGATATAGTTTCTTTGTGCCATCTACTGACTTACTTTCCAGAAGTTGCTTGAGTGTCTCTGATGCCTTTTTCTTTGCTATTTTAAATCCTTTCTTAGCTTCTTTGTCAGCCAGCCAGTATTCCAGCCTAACCTACCATTTCCTGCACTCCTCCTTTATTGTGATGACTTCTTGGATTTCTGCATTCTACCACCAGCTTTCCTTATGTACCTTATTTCCTTACCTGGCTCTGCTGGATATGTTTCTGTAGTCCTCACACATGTTGAATTCTTCTTCCATTCCACCTATTTCCTCTTCTTCTTGAGGGGCTAGAGCCCTAAGTAATTCCTTCAACTATTTTGCTTTCTCTCCTGTCAGTTTCCATGTCCTCAGCCTTGTCTCTGTTGACCTTAGAGCCTTCTATGGCCATTGCTTGTAGCTGATTGTGGCAACCAGTGGTTTTTGTTATGAGCCATCTGTTTCACTGGGATTACTTTGCCATCGTTGATTCTACCCCAGTGTCCTTTCAATACGAGGAGGAAGTCTACCTCAGTTGCATTTTGTCCAGTATTGATTGTGATCTTGTGACTGTCTCTCTTTTTGAACCATGTACTAGCTACTATCAAGTCATATGGCACAAAAACTTCTAGAATGGCCTCTCTTTCTGTATTCCTGTTACCCTGCCCATATGGACCCAGGCAGTCCTCATTTCCTGTTCTTTCTTTCCCAATATGTGCATTGAAGTCCCCCATTAATAACATCAATTGATGTTGTTCTGCTTTATCTAGTAGGTCCTGCAATTGCTGTCTGAATGCAGTCTTTTCCTCACTATCACATCCCTGCTGTGGGGCACAGGCTGAGATTATGAATAGTGCCCTATCATTAGGCTGAAGTCTTATTGCCATAAGGCTGCCACAAATTCTGATGATTCCTCTCGCTGTCTTCTGAAGCCTCTCACTCACCACAATCTCCACACCATTTCTAGCCTATCCTCCTCCTGAGTCATAGACTCTGGATTCCAAGCCAAATAGCTTTGCTGCACTGCTTTTCCATCTTGTCTTCTGGATACAAAAGATGTCCAGCTTCCTCCTTATCATCATGTCATCCTCTTCCAAGCTGCGTTGTGTCAGTGAACCTATATTGAGTGTAGCAATTCTTATGTCATGTTTGTCAGGTTGATTGCTTTCTCAAAAGAGCTATCCCAGGTAATCCAAGCTGGGCAACTGGACACTGGCCAGCCAGTAGCCTGTTAACTCAGGGTTGCTGGGATTTATGGCAGGCACACACTGGCACATAGGGGGACATACACCCCTCTAGTTGTTAGTATGGGTCCCTGGCATAGGTTGGAGTAGGCTATGTCCTCAACCCATTCATCACCTCATTCAGTATACAGGCAATGCAACACTCATCTACGCTGCACAGTCACTACATACTGTACTAGATAACACTGAACAGGCTTTCCTGTACACATAATCCTGGATCACCATTGCAAACCTACCCCTCAACCTCAAAAGCACAAAACTGTTACTGTCCACCCCAAAAGTCTCATAGAACAAAAACGCATCCAGTCTTCAGGAATACAAAAATTGAATGCATATCACATTTGAAGCTACTATGAGTCCATTTTGATGACAAACTTAAGTAAGATCAACATCTTTTCTAGGCAATCAAAAATAACTCCAGGAAACTAGGATCACTCTACAGAGAAAATGCTTTTTTCAGAATCGGCTGGAAAAATCCATAACCACCACATAGCTACTTCTTTCCCACAAATTTCAGTACCACCCTTAAAATTTAACTCAAAGCATGTTGCACTAAAATAGCTAAATTTGCAGCAATTACCCCATTAAAAAACACCACTATGTAGCCCTTTGAGATTTACACTGGCTAGAAATCCCCCCACAGCTCAGAATAGTTCACAAGTTAATTAATTCCCTGAAAAATGTCCATCATTGAAAAATATGCTCCCAAGTGTACTCCATTTATGGACTGTTAAGGTCAAATAACATATCTTTCCATTTCCAGCATAATCAACTCAGCTGGGGATTTGGTATACTTCCATCAAGTCGCTAAACATTGGAATGCTGTCCTGTTGCAAATAAAACAGACAGACAGGAGATATACTTTGTTTACTATTAGAACAATATATATGCAAACATTGGCTCTGTTTCTGCTTCACCCCCAACTAGAATAAAATATGTGGCCCCACCCGCTACCTTTTCTCCAAATACATATTTTTTCCATTTCCATCTTTTATCGGGCCAGAAAGATACTCACTAAACCACAATGCGTAACTTTGTTTTCATAAATTAGATCAATAACAGACTCTAAATGTCAAGACTCATTCTCCCTTTCTCTCTCTAATTAGATCTGCCACTACCTCACTGCCCCTATGAATCACTGTTTCACCACTATCTCTCTCTCCTCATTAATCCAGTACTTATACTCATAACATTCTAAGTAGTCCCCAACTAGTCTCACTTTCCTAATTATTTACTGCTCAATCTAATGTAATGATACATTCATACCTGATCTACTACTGTCATATCATACTGGTGTCATTCTAAGGGGGTCCAATATCTGTCAAGTTTGGAAGGACATGGTTAACAGACCATATTGGTTTGGCAAGGACTGTCTGCACCTTTCCCCTCTAGGCTTTTGAATACTAGCTAAAACTTTATCCACCCCCATAGTGCCATTTTAGATAGTGCCAAATTGACAAACTTAAGGTGTTACTGCTCAGTGCTAGGACCATAAATAAAAAAACTATACTCCCGCCAAGCCCTCCTAACACTCGAGCATAATAGACATCTGAGCAATTACTGAGACATGGTTTAAAGCGGCAAAGAGTACCCCTGCAGTGCAAGGTTGCAGTGTGCTTTCCACACTATTAGACCAGTAGCTGCACAGACAATGGCTAAAGGTGCAGGTGTCTCAGTATACATCAGTAACAAGCATATATCTAACGTTGTCAAACAGGATGACCTACTGGAGTTCCTGTATATTCAGATCACCATAGACAAAATCCTGTACCATATCCTAGTCAGCTGTAGGTTATCCTCCATGTCCCAAGAAGCTCACAATGCATACTTGGACTTACTGGAGACAGTTGGCATCCAACTATCCCACTCATGGGAGACTTTAATTACTTAAAAGAAAACCTCCTGCACGGTAGCAACTGCACGGCTCATGTTTCCTGAGCCGTGCAGTTGCTACTGTGCAGGAGGTTTTCTTTTGAGTTGCACTTCCTTCCACATCCTGCTGGGGCCGGTGACTTTGGGACTGCTGTGAGCATTTTTTGTGCAGCGTCCATCATATTCAGCTTTTCGTCTGGATTTTGTTTTTTTTTTTTTTTTGGCATTATATTGATAGCTGTCTTCTCATTTTGGCTTTGTCCTAATTTTGGCTGTTGTCTCAGCATTGTGAGGGAACTTGTCGCATTGGAAGTTGACTTTTTGGTCCGGTCAAGATTGTCGGCGAATTACGGGCCTTATAATTCCTAGGGAAACCTGTTTTCGCCTCATTCAGTGTTTTGGGACTATGCTTTCTGTATACCAACAGGTTTGACTTTACATTTCCTTATAATTGTGGCGGGGGTTACTAAACCATCGTTGTTTGAGAAAACTCTATTTGCGCGTCTTCAAGTACGCATTTTCTGAATAATACGCCATTCGATTTAACCGTTTTGGTTAGGAATGCTTCACATTGACAATTAGATTTCTTCAACAGTGGGGCTATTTGTAACTATCCTTTTCTTTGGGACTACAATATATTGGTTCATTTGGACAATGTACTACATCACTGTGTCTAAAGTATAATTCTGATTGTGGTTCATGTATGGACTGTTTATGGCATCGTATTTGGGAACGATCGGGAATGGTTTGAAGAGATTACTGGACTGCTACGCGGACTTCAATTGAACTTTTTATGTTTTGCAACAGTCATTTGTGGATTATGCATACGGCTTATACAATTTTGTATATCAAGGATGGACTTTATGTTTTGGACTTTAATATTTTTTATATTTGAATTAGCTGTGCTTGTTTCTTAGATTAAACTTTTCATTGTGGATTATTATACTTTGGACTATTCACTCTGGGTCATGGCCTAAATATATCATTTTGACTTTTGTTATTTAAAGTCATATGGGCCAGTATTGCAATCATTATTTTTACAAATTTTGATAGCTATCAGTGTTCTCATTAGCTTGTTACCAAGCTGATACACAGATTGAATAGTCAAAGGTCTTTCAAGTTCTATTATGTTTGGGGTCAACAACTCAATATGATTTGGTGAATACATTATTCATGTGTATATGATTCCAATTATATATAACATTTTCATGTTCTACTTGCTATAGGGAATGAATGTTACAAATGTGTTTTTCACATACAATTACCATTTATTGGTGATTGTTTAGTTATTCTTTCCACAAATTATGGAGTGCCTATTTGTCTGATATCATTTGACTAGTGGAACAACAGGGACATTTAATAAGTGAACCATAGGTTATTCATATTTCATAATGACAAAAGCATCAACAATTTTTGTAGTTGTATGTGTACATATTTAGTATTAATAACCATTGTATTAATATACTGGAGTCTATTGTCATTTTCGATTCCATTGTCATTTTTGATTCAGCAAGGGTTCATTGTATGTTTATCCAACTATAGTTAATTTATATTGGTATATATACACATTATTTTATTTGTGGGTACCATTTGTTGCCTGATGACTATATATTCACCATCTTGAATTTTTTGACACAGTCATATAGTGATAGGGAAATAACCCTTGGGCCTGGCATATTGAGTCACTACCTTTGACTCTATACTTGGATCATAATATAATACAATATTTGATCCATGTTACAATATATTTTGTACTAATTGCCTTGCTCTCTATATATTTATTTATATTTCTCAGTCCTATACTCCTCTACGGGTCCCTCTATTATTTTCATTTTTTATTTTTTCAGTGCTTCGGCCTGTATAATATTACATTATAAAATCTGGTTACATTTTTGGATCAGTCAAGTGTCATTCACAAATTGAGTCTTTCTATATCCGGTTTGTTGACTAGTTTATGATCATTGGCAGCATATTCTGTTGTTTTTTATAAATCAACCAGGATTTTTTCTCTCAGTGTTCCGCTTTTGAATAAATTGGACGCAGGTGGTTCTTAGGATACTTTTTCCTGTTATGGTCCATTTATATTTGTGTACACATCGACGTGGTTGTTTTTGAGCCATTATTGTCGGTGTTATGGATTTTTCCAGTTTCATTCGGGGGCTGGTTTCTGATAGAGAGGACCTCGAGGTCTTTGGACTAGGGTCATCCACAGGGAACACTGGGGGGTCCGATTTGGTTGATTCTGAATCTAATTGTGGACTACTTTTTGGAAACTTAAATAAACATCTCAGATCCCTAAGATCCAATATTTGGCATAGTAAGCTATTTAATGCTTACCAGACTGCGGGAATTACCCCAAGGGGTCTGCGTGTTCGCACTGTTCCCCATGTTACTAATGCGGATGAGGAACTTAATTCAAATTGGAATAAAATACAGCAGGAAGCAACCATGGCTTTTGTTGTTGAACTGCTCAAGTTCCATAACAGGGCCATTGACAAAGAATTAGAGGATATCAATACTCTAGTCAATAAATTGGTAATTTATGAGAAAGAACCATTTTTTAAGAGTTCATTAAACAAGGTGGCTTCTGATCTACGTAAGTTTGACACTGAACTTAAATCCAGAAAAACCAAAAAATTTACCAGGGACCAGGAAGATTATAGGAGGGGGAATCCTTTTATGTCTAGCTCCAAACATGTTAGGTTTTCACCTATTCCTTTTAAATCTACTAATAAAAGGAAACGACCGAGATCTATATTAAAAAGGCAGGAGAGTGAGACAATATCCTCTTTTGAGGACACTTCATCAGGCACAGAAAATGAAGCCACAACAGTCTCAGAGTCACCGACCCCAAAAAGAATACCAAGGTCTACCCCTTTAGGCCCAAAACCAGGCGGGGAGGATGGAAACACCGCAGAAATAGAGAACATTCAGGGTCTTTTGAACCTTGCTCTGGCGAAATGACAAACCCATGTTACAATGTCTTAAATTTATCATGCTTTGAACTATCTCCCATTCAGTTAAGAATGTTGAATAAAGGTCTTTCTTTTATTCCAGGTTTCACTGTGTCAGAGGAATCTTTTGCACAGGATGTTGTGAATTTTTGTCGTTTGTTAAATTTGAAGTTGTTTTTTGGTGATAGTGATGTTACCTATGATCATGATAGATTCACATATCATAGATCTAACTTTTCTCCACCTATGCATCAGATGGTTTTGCAGTTTCAGAACAGTGTACTTAAGGATTTGCATTTTTTGAGTTCTGATATTTCATTACAACATAACAATCTTTCTTTTGATGAAAGACAAGCCATTTTTGAACTTCAAAATAACAGGGAAATTGTGATAATCTCAGCTGACAAAGGTGGTGCTGTGGTTGTATTAGACTGGGCTGACTATGATAAGGAAGCATTACGACAACTAAATGATGTAAGATACTATTCACACATGGTCATTGACCCCACTCATATGTTTAAGAAACAAATTGAGACATTTTTAAGACAGGCTAAGGATGAGGCTATTATTTCTGATGATATCATGAATCAACTTTTGGTTCATGATCCCATTAACCAATACATATATTTTCTGCCAAAAGTTCATAAGGATCTTTCTCATCCACCTGGCAGACCCATTGTATCGGGTAAGGGATACATTACAGAACCCCTCTCCTTATTTTTGACCAAGCATTTGAAGCCTTTGCTTTTCAACATTCAATCACGCCTACAAGATACAACGAATTTTTTACAGATTATTTCCAACACACACCTTGATCCAGATTGGTTTTTATGTTTCTTAGACGTAAGTGCCTTGTATACCAATATTCCACACCAGGATGGGCTGCTTGCCTTGGCTTATTGGCTTGAAGTCTCTAACTTATATAGTTCTGACTTCAACAAATTTCTGGTGGATTTGGCACAATATGTCCTTACTAGCAATGTTTTTTATTATAAGGAACAATGCTTTTGGCAAACCAAAGGGACAGCGATGGGGGCATCTTTTGCCCCCATATATGCTGATCTCTTTATGGCGTTTGTTGAGAAACACTTAATCTATGATGAACAGAGGAACACATTTCTGGCGGGTATTGATATATGGAGACGGTATCTTGATGATGTCTGGTTGGTATGGAGGGGGGATGAAGGCTCATTATTGGATTTTGTGACATATCTTAATAATAATGAATGGGGCCTGCATTTCACCATTAATTATGAAAAGGAAACCATTACATTTCTGGATGTCCTAATTCAGAGGGCACCTGATCATACATTATTCACCGAGATATATAGGAAGTTTCCGGAATACAATACAATTCTGCATGCCTCCAGTTATCATCCACCCCACATTGCACGCAACATCCCCAAGTCACAATTCATACGTGCTAAACATATTTGTTCTGAGGAAAGCACCTATTTGAAACACAAATCAGATATAACCAACAGATTCAGATCCCGTGGTTATAAAAGTGGCCACATTGCTATGGCCAGTAATAAGGTTAGCTCTTTGAACAGAAGTGACCTATTAACATACAAGACACGCACTGATTCAACTGGTCAACCACTTAGATTCACAACTACATTTGCCCGTAACTCAAATCGCCTCATTCAAAGTGTGAGGAGACATTGGAATATTTTACAATGTGACATGTAGATAAACAGTATTATTCCTGAAAGTTGTCTTTTTTCCTATAGGAAAGGGAAGAATCTTAATTCCTTCTTCAATCATTACAAACATAGGGATAATAAATCATCTGATTTGACACAAACAACATTGACAGGGGAACCCTTACAGGGTTGTTTTCCATGTGGACATTGTAATAATTGTAAATACATCCAAAAGTCCAAACAATTCTCTACGCGCAATTGTTCACAAGTTTTTGATTTGCAATTCTTTTCTAACTGTTCCAGTGATTGGATTATTTACTTAGCTTCTTGTAGCTGCGGTGCTTTCTATGTTGGACAAACGTCCAGACTTCTCAGGATTAGAATCTCTGAGCACCAAAGTAATATCAAACAAAAAAAGATATATAATACTTTGTATAAACACACCACAGCACATTCTACAAGTAAATTCAATTTTATTATTATTGACATGATTTTTGGCAATAGGGCCAATAAATCCCAATGGCACTCTATATTAAATGCAAAGGAAAGGAAATGGATTATCAGACTGGGTGGCTTGTTTCCACCGGGACTCAATGAACATTTATGACAGTTAACCAATGGGATTGTTGCTATCTGTATATATGCAGCTACTGTTTTTTGCATTAACTTTTGGTACACTGAAGAAGGCTGTGCTTTGCCAGCCGAAACCGGTTTGTAACATGCTGTGATTTTTGTTCAATATAATTTTATCATGTCACCGTTTGCTGGCTCTGAATTTTTTGTTCCAGACTTTAATTACTTCTCACACCCACATGACCTCAAAGCTACAGGCACAGAGATTCATGGACTTCATAAATACAAACACCCCTGACCAAATATTGAATATGCCCACTAGTGCTAACAAATATGGGAGAATGCCGCATCTCCCCCATGTCTCATCCTCTCTGATAAGGTCTGACCATAAAGTTGTCTCCTTCAAAATCAAAATTAACCCCATAATCCCATTAAAACCAGTAACAGTTAGGAACTCTTCCAAGGCAAAAATACAGTTTATTAAGTGATGGTTTGTCAAAATTCACTGCCTCTCTAAATTCTGAGAACACAGCGTTCTATGCTGAATTGCTCTCAGAAACTCTGTTTAGCCATGTCAGTGGCTGCATAGAGGCTGCTGTACCTACTAGAAGTAAGCCCAGGACTAGCCCCAGAAGTGAACTATCCTGTTGGTATCCCAAATTAAACAGGATATAAAACAAAAGCAAAGCAAATTATGACAAAAATCATATGCAACAAAGAGAACTAATTTGGTCAAACAAAGCCAGATTTGAGGTTAAGAACGCTTCTCAGGTGAAAGGTAACCATAAGGCCTTCTCGAGCTGTGGCAGAAACCCCAAGAGCAGCACACCACATTGTGTTGAACTGGTGGTTAATGGTGCCATATTCACTGAGCCTGGTGATATAACAAACCTGTTAGTGGACTAATTCATTTCCTACTTTACCCTGCTCTCACCCCCACAAAATACCCTCAGACATAACCTTTCCAGTTATAAATAGGGAGCAAGTACCAGCTGTACTCACTAAAATCAAAAATACAGCCTCAGTGGACCCTGGTAGCATCCCAGGATGTTTACTGAACAGTCTAATATATGACTTCTCAGGACCCCCTAGAGTCATTAGTTAATTATAGTCTTAAAACAGGCTTTGTGCCATATGAATGGAGGACTGCGATGGCCATCCCCCTTCCTAAGAGGACCTTCAGCCGATCCTGGAAACTACAGACCCATTAGTTGACTAGTCTTGCTTGCAAAACCATGGAAAAAGTATGGAATTTATCATTAAGGACATAGGAGACCTGCAGACATTGGATCAATTCCAGTATGGCTTTGTCAAAGAAGGTCATGCTTACTGAATCTAGCAGACATCTTTGAAAAGGTCCCTAAGGCAATTGATGAGGGAAATTGGTGCATAATGCTTACCTAGATATGGCAAACCATTTGATACAATACCCCACTCAGGCATTGCCAGCAAACTTATGGAAGTAGGAGTAAACCCCTTTATACCACGCTGGATAGCTAGCTGACTCACTGATAGGACCCAGGAGGTTAGATTTGGTGAGGCTACCACCACAAAGAGGCTGGTCACCAATGGAGTCCCCCAGGGCTCTGTGCTAGGCCCATTCCTCTTCAGCATCTACTTTTCAGATGTGAAAGCCAATGTCAAAGGCCTCTGGCTAATCAAGTTTGCAGATGACTGCAAACTGGAACAAGTCATTTAATCCCCAAGAAGTGAAGACCCTTCAGGAAGGTCTAACACAGCTAAACATTTGATACCAAAGCCATGATTTAAAATGCAATACCAAGAAATGTGTTATAGAACCTTTTGGGAAGTTTGCTACCCTGGGTAACTACATCATCAGTCAAACTCCCCTAAAAGTTGATTCATTAGTCTGGGATTTGGGAATTTATGTAGATAGTAACATGGCCTTTGACCAGCATCTGTTCAAGGTGGTAAGAAATCTTTCTATATTGCTCACCTTACCAGGAAGGGTGTGATATTTGGGTCTAGAGAGGTCGTCATACCACTGTACCCTCATCAGACCCATTATAGAGTATAATGCCCACTTCGTTATGTACCTGACCAGACATACGCAGCAAGTGGAACATCCCCAAACCTTCCTTATAAAAAGAATAAAGGGAGTAAAGAAGGTTTCCTAGGAAAAAAGCTCTTGTGTACACTACCTACGTTTGAGTGGTACCAGAGACAGTATGCTGAGCACTGTTCAGCACAGTTTGTTGGAAAAGAGCTGAGAGAGTAAAGCAATCAAAAAAGGTAAAAACCCAAGCCAATGTAACTTTGTAATATAGCTCTTGCATCAAATTATATTGCTGTTAGGACTTTGAGTCTGAAGTACTGGTCTGTGGTCCCCAGCTGGCATTGATTTTAAAATAACTAACTATTTCTTTAAGGAGAGGGGAAATTAGTAACACTGTACCAACCAGAAAGAAGGTAAATCAGTAACAATTGTATGAACCAGAAGGCAAGGAGAGCAGTAACAAATGTAACAACCAAAAGGCATAGCTAGTGCAGTTTATGCAGACTATAAAAATAAATAAAAGTTTCCAACTGTAGATGTAGATGGATGTAAGTATAGTTGGAAAGTATACTTGCATCTGTTTATACTTTAGATACAGATGGATGTAAATATTACAGATCTTGTAGTAAATCACAATGCAGCCACTACTGTGCGTCTTGTACAAGTGTATGACAGTAGACCAGGTAGAAATTACAAGCACAATATATTCTTAGCTGGAAGGAGGAAAATATCAGGGATGCTGAATAAATGCATATAAACAGCTGTTAAGTAGCACACATCCTGCAGTAAACCACAATACTACCACCTGTTTAAGGTGTTTGACTCAAAGACTTAAGGTATAGTGTTAGATTCTCACCTTGGGGAAGGAAGTTGTCTAGGCTTAGACTGGCCCGTTAAGAAAGCTAGCCTAGTAATTAGCTATAAACTTATGAAACAATAAATTTAAAGGAAAAATGAAAAAAAAATGTATGTGAGGTTAGCATAATGGTTAAGGTGTTTACCTTACAGACTCAAAGTGCAGGGCTTGATTTCCACTTGGAGTAACTGGCTAGGCTTAAGTTAGTTAACCATAAGGGCATTTAGCCTAGTACTAATCTATAAACAAGAATGCGGGGTTCTATTTGGTACATGTTGGATGAGATTTGACAGTGAGGTTGTTTTTAGTAGACAGTGAAGTATTTTGTTTGCTTTGAGTAGCTGGGAGAGGGTGATGTGTTGAGGAAGTTCAAACTAGTTGAGGGTACTGAGTGCTTCACTGTGGTGGAATGGTTTGGGAGGCTACAGGCAAATTTGCTAATTTTGCTGTATTTGTTTTCTAGTTTGTGTTTGGTGGAAGAGTTAAGATTTGTAAGTGTTGTTGAGATGTAGAAGAGGGTAGCAAGGAGAAAGAAGGTGGCTGCTATTTATTACTACGATGACTTAGCAAGTACTTTGCTCTGTAAAAAGAGCCTAGTTTGCAGTGTGTATTTTTGATTGCAGTGTCAGTGTGCAGATCAAATTTTAACTTATCAGTGATAACTCCTATTAATTTTGTGTTGGTGATGTTTTCAATTTTAGTCTTGTTTGTAAAGATCATATTAAGGCCATTGTTGTTTTGATTATGTTTTAGGAAAGAATAGGATTAATTTAATTTTAGTCTTGTTTGTAGAGATCATATTAAGGCCATTGTTGTTTTGATTATGTTTTAGGAAGGAATAGGATTAATTTGATTTTGATGGGGTTTAAGAGCAGTTGAGATTTATTTAAGCAGTTTTCTATGAGGGTGGATGTTTCCTGTGTGTTATAGTGTCTAAGCTAAGAAGATTTTTGGCTGAGCAAACTAAAGTTGAGTTTTCAGTATATTGTAGTATGATGGCTATTTCTGATTCCTGGTGCATGTCATCAATGAAGATATTAAAAACGATTGGCTCATGTGTGGAGCCTTGAGGAATTCCTGCAGTGATTGGGAGCAATGTGGAGTGGGATTCATTCCGTTTTACAGATTGGGTGCAATTGTTTAGTTAGTTGGTGAGCCAGCTATTTGAAGAAATTGTAAGCCTATAAGCTTTTGTCTTTGGAGGGGTAATTGATGTGAAACAATGTCAAAGGTTTTTGACAAGTCCAAGAAAAGAATGGAGACAAAATTAACTTGAGTTTTTATGTTGATTAATGGTATGTAGGAAATGTAGCTGGGCCGTTTTGGTGCTGTAATGGGGTCAAAAGCTATGCTGGGTAAGAGAAAGTAGTTGATTATCAAGCAGAAAGATTAGGTGTTTTAGTATATTTAGAAATGTGGTATTGAAATGTGATAATGCACTATTGAGTAACAGTGTTTTTAATAAAGTTTTGTTACAATATGATAGGCAACTGATAAAGTTGCCTTTGTGGATGATGAAAGATTGTGCACTTACCTGGCTGTATATTATTTGTCTATGTTGCTTGGTTGTCTCAATGCAAATGTGTGAAGGTGATCACTAATGATGTTAAGTAATCATCCATAGGAGCTAGTGTTGACAAGTCTTTTGGTTAGAATCCAGCCTGTCTTTTATTGCTTTTGTTGATTCTTGTAAGGGTACTGATAATTTGGGTGAAACCATAGGTTTCTTGAGCAGGTAGTGGTGTCTGAGTTAGTTTGCTGTCAGTCTATTTTAAGGTACCCTAGTATGACAATCTCCTGGTGTATGTTGTGTAATATCTCTAAATTATATCTCCTGCTGTTGTGATATTATTTGTGGTGGTGTATGTAATGCTGAGATGCACGTGTTCACCTGGTTATTAAACCAGATATATTTTAAAAGTGACATAGATATATATACCATAATAGAAAAAAACAATAATATTTCCTTTATTTTTTGCAGTATACATATATGTTTTCTTTTTAACAAATTTCATTCACTTCATTACATAACTTGCTCAATTTCTGCTTTAAATTTCACTCCTGAACATTATTTTGCACGTGTTGTTCCCATGAATTCTGTTTACTACCTTGCAGTTTGTACCTTCCCATTTCTAAAGATCCCACTATCAGTTCATCTCCTTTACAGTATTCATTAGTTCAGTTACAGTTTGTTTAGATATTGATTTGTATTTTCTAGTAGTCTGACAGCCAGTAGCATTAAACTTGGTTAGCCCTTACTGTGTATGGGCACTTCAGATCCTGTCTCAGATCAAAAGAATAATTTCTTTAGATACAACTATTTGCTTCACAACATTTCTGACAAAGTACTCTGTAGGGAATTTTTTAAATCCATCAACTCATTACATTCCCATAAAAAACATGTTTACAATAACTTCTCTTTCCCATCACAACTATAACATTTGCTCTCTACTTGAAGAAACAGTTTTTTGAAGTTTGCTTGGAGTATGAAACACCTCTGCAAATGCTTCCAGACAAAAATCTAAACCAAGTGGACTTTGTTGCATACTTGGGAGCTGTTCGGATGTCCTGCCATTGTTCTTTTGTATATTGTCTTTCCATTCACTCTTCCCAATATTTTCTAACCTGCTTTAATTAAATATTATAGTTACCTTGCAATATTGTGTGTGGCCTAAGTATCCCTTTTTTAACATTGTCTGTTCTGTACTTTACTAAAATCTCTGCTAGAGCTGGTCTTTCATTTAGCAATCCCCTGTCCCTTTCTCTTTGATTGTACTCTATCATTCCCTGGTAGGGAAGGCAGTGCCTAACTTTCTTTGAAAAGTACAAACAGTGTAGGCACAACAACTCACTCCAAGATCCACATGAGATTTTCTTTGTGCATCTTGGGGTCAGGCATCTTGATTCTGATTGCCTGATTTGCAAAAAAATTCAGTTCTAAGATCCTTTTGGACAGAAGGAACATATTTGTCTTACCCTTTTGGACAGAAGAAATAAATTTTCTTGAAAGATCTATTAAAACATGAATGCCAAAGAGAAAGACAAAGATCATACCTCTCAACTGTACTAAATCTCTCATTTTTTACAGGTTTTGAGGTCCAAATACTGAGGTGCCATGATTCCCGAGTGGCACCCCTTAATTTCCAAATTTCCCGGCTTTTTTTTTTTTTTTTAAGGCTTATTTTTTTGGACTGACATCATCGCGCGGAGGCATGCCCCATAACGTCAGCTCCATGAACAGCCTGCCAGCCTATCAGAATTGTGCTGAGGGCTGCTCTGGGCTGAATCTGCTTTGTTTATATTTAGCACGTGCTGGGCAGCCTGGAAGAGATGCTCACGTCTCACACTCTGCAATCCTGTAAATATAACAGGGTAGAGATAGGGTCTGAAGCGAGCGGGGTGGCCCGGGACGCCGGGACAGAGGAGTCAGAAGCCTGAGCAGCTGATATAGCGAAGCACACACAAGGGCAGACCAGACAGTGAAGTGTTTTTTTTTTTTTTTTTTTTAAATTTAAAATAAGTGTTGCATACTTGCTACTCTCATAATTTATTTACTTTGAAGGTGGGAGCCACAGGACAGGAGTCGGGACTTGGCACGCATGGCCAGGTTAAAAAAAAAAAAAAAAAAAAAAAAAAAGAATACAGGCCCAGGCCGATCCATTTATTGTATGTGTAGTATATTTATTTTATGTAAGCAGAAAGTAGATGACCGCTCGCACTTGGTGTATCGTTCTAATTCAGATGTGCTAACTGCTAAGCTGGTTCGTCATTGGCATTTGGGCTGACTCAGCCTCCCAGGTAAGAAAAAAAAAAAAAAAAAAGAGGCTACTCTGTTTCAAATATGCTATCTAATACACTAGTTTACTGTCTTGTGTGTGTGGTTCATTATTGGCAGCAGCTCGCAGACACCATCTATTTGTTTTATTGTGTGCAGTACATTTATTTTATTTAAGCAGATGATGACCGCTCAGTGTATCATTCTACTTCAAATGTGCTAAGCTATGTCTGATGCACACTACTAGTTTTAAGCTGTATGATACACTAGTTTATGCTCAGTGTGTGTGGTTATTTTATTTAAGCAGTTCAGCAGATGGCTGGTTCGTTATTGGCAGCAGGTGCGTTTTAAGCGAGCAGGGTGTTCAATTTAAGCAGATGTATATTATTTAAGCAAGCAGGGAGTTGTATTTAAACAGCTGTATTTTATTTAAGGAAACAGTGTTTGCAGATGTATTTTATTTAAGCAAGCAGGAGGTGTTCAGATGCATTTTATCAGATGGCTGGTAAGCCGGTTCATTATTGGCAGCAGTTATTTTATTACTTAAACAGGCAAGATCCTATTTTATTTAAGCTTTTGAAGGTTCATTTTTAGCAGCAGCTATTTTATTTAAGCAGTTGAAGGTTCTTTATTCGCAGCAGCTATTTAAGTGTGTGGTTAGCAGCAGCGATTTTATTTAAGCAGTTGAAGGTTCATTAATGGCAGTAGCAATTATTTAAGTGTGTGTGTGTGTGTGTGTGTGTGTGTGTGTGTGTGTGTGTGTGTGTGTGTGTGTGTGTGTGTGGTCTGTTCCTCTTTAAATTTGTGGTTTTCTGGCAAACCATGAGAACTGAATTCACTAAATTATGATAGCCATTTAAGTTTCATTCTTCCTATCTTTCAGGAAAGGCATGGTAACACAAAACATTTAATTCTAATGACTTTTCTAAGATTATACAACTACAAGCAATGTTTAAAATGTGTCCCCCCCCCAAATAAAGTTTGGCTTTTTCCAGATTTCTTGTACTGTATAGTTGTTCTGGGAGAGAGAAGTTTAGTGCTGCTTGTACTACTAATGACACAAACAGACTTGGCATAAGAGGTAAGCTACTTGCTCTTGATGCAGAAGGCTGTGGGTTCTACTCCCACAGTATATAGATGGATCGCTGATACTGTATTGTGTTGTACTTTTAAAGGGGGTGAATTCTGCAGTCTTGAGAATCTCCTCCTTGGCAGAGATACCTAGTAATTATGAACCTATTATCAGTTTACCATCCATTCCCTATTGCAGTATTCCTAGCTTATCATTTTTGTTATGTAACATAGGCAATTTATTCCTCAAGGGCAACAGGCACTTTATTTGTAGATGAAACAATGAAATATAAAGTTGTTTGCTGGCAGCAACCTCTTCATTAGTTACAGATCTCTTTAATGTAGAATTATTTAGATGACTTTCACTTCTGCAGAGATTGTGCATATTTACTGATACTGGGGGATTGTAGAAAATTGAGTGGACATTTATGATGGAAATGTTCTGAAATGGGCAGTTTTGTCATTATTGGTTCATGCATTTTGTTTCATTGCTTACTAGAAAAATGTTCAAAAGAACAAATTTAAAACGCACTCTAACAAAGTGTGATGTATTATACAAGGAATACAGTTTAATACAATCAAGAAGGTGTCTCAAAGAACATGTGTGTTTCATGTGCAAGGGGATTATGATTTAAAAACAGCCAGAGGTAATCTTTATCCACCACTGGCCAGATGCATTTTCCTTGAATGTGGGTTTCAATGGTGTTTCAATAAATGTGAGTTTCAAGGGCAGAGAAGTTTTAATGCTAAGTTTATTTTCATTGTGAGATTTTATTGCTTTGTTTAGCAGATGTCTATTAGTGTTTGTGCTGTAAAATGTAAAATAATAGTTTTAAACTAAATCCAAATAATCACTGTAGAAGTAAAGCAGTAGGCACATTGTGTTTATGGTAAATGGGGTGAAATAGCCAATGGCGGCAGGGGGGAGGGCTGTGGAGGCCATGGAGAATGACTTTTGGAGGTCCTAGCAAACTATAATATTCTTTTGCTATGATTAGATTATTGCCTACCATTAAATGCCCTTTTACTACAAAACCCACATACTGCAAGTCACCAAAAACAAAATAGTTCATAATCTTCTCCCTTCCCAGTGAACATCATTGCTACACATTTAAAAAAATGGTTACCATTTACTACAGGGTCTGGGACCATATTTTGGTTGTTTGTGTTTGAAAATTGGTATCCCACAATTCCATCACAGTGGGTGGGGTTACATAATTATGTATGCAAATGTTATGTTAACTAGCGTACAGATTTGTACCTATTTTCTTGGACCTTTGCCCAGATTTTTGATGTTTCCAGATTGAGAAGTATGACAAAGATAAAGATAAGCAGAGTAACAGTGGCAGAGATGGCCCTGAAAGGCATGAGAAGAGAAAGTAGAAAAGGAGACTGGAAGAGTGTACAGCTTTCAGTAATGGAAAAATTGTCATGAATGAAAATTTCCAGAGTGATCACCTGGTCATCTACTCTTCCAGGGACTCATTCTTGGGTCAGTTTGCCCCCTAGAGAAGACATCTTGGGGCTCACAGACTCTACTCCAAGAAGGAGAATGGGAAACGTCTTCTCAAAGTAGGAGTTATGATCTCTTTCTTCCAGACCCACTTCAGCTATGTCTTTTCACTCCACTATGTCCCTTTTGAGCCCCCATGCAGTTAGATTGGGAAAAGACAGCATCTACTTTTGTGAAGCCTCAGCTTCAGTTTTGTGTTTTCATGGCCACATTAGTATTAAGGGCAGTGCAAAAAGAAATCTCAGCCCCTTTCATTGTAGTTCCTACCTTTGCCCATTTTTGGCAGCAGGAGTTTTGCAGGCTGTCAGAGATCCTGTGCTGATGTTCTCTGAGCTTCAGTATTCAGTTGCGTCACTGTCAGTGCCCTCAGTGTCAGTGGAGATGTCAGCACTAACCCATGCTAGGCTCAAGCAGTTAGCCAATAAGGGATTCTTAGTACTGACTCTGGTGTCGACCATTTTAAGACAGTTGTTGGTGGCTGCTCCCTCAACATTTGATTATACATTGCTGAAGTCCACTTTTGTGGCCTCTGCACCAGAGTCTTCAGGGCCATTGGCTCTGATGTTTTCCACCCTTTACTTTAGTGCTTTTGGCCCGTGTACTTTGGCAGAATTGCCAGCACAGAGAGGGAATGGACCATGTCCTTTGGCATGAACAGGTACCCCCTCACCTGGTTTCATCCTGTAGCACCATTGAAGCAGAAACTTTAGGATATTTATCTGTCTTATCCCCAAGGACAGAAGGCCTCAAAGTCTTAGAAGACAACCTCAATGTGGGTTACCTTCTCCACAGGATAGCAATGATGAAGTCCCACTGAGGCCTTTTAGGAAAAGGTTGTACAAGAGGAAATACTTGGTCTACCCTTCAGAGTCCACCTCCCCAGGCATATCTCTTGAAGAGGAAGAGTCTTCACCCAAGTACCCTCCAGAAGGCAACAAATTTGGTGATATTTTGGAAATGATAAAAGACAGAGAGGATGATGGTGCATTGACCACAACTGTGCTGGATGAACAGATCCTTGAGGAGGCTGACAGGTCCCCACACCCAGCCTAGGTGATAGCTTCACTGGACAAAAACACATTGACATGGTCTGTTCCAAAGCTTGGAGGGAGCTGGATGTCATGGAACCGATTCTGCAGAAACCAGACAGAGTGCTGGGAACCCTCAAGGATAGGCCCCATTTGAGTAAGGGCCTCTTGTTGATTCCATTTTAATGTCAACAGCTACTAAACTCAAGTTCCCTGGGGAAATTTAAACTGCCCATCCTCCCACTAATGATTCACGGATGATGAATATGTTAGGAAAGTTTGTGTATGCATCACATACAGTTTCCATGACATGGATATGAACTATTTGATGTATATCAAAAGGTTTCAGAGGGGACCTGCAGACAAAACAATGGATACTGTGAAGCATTGCCACTCTGTTGACCTTTGAAAATCATTGAAAAACAGATGGCAGCATTAATTCAATTACTTTGCTGTTCATGCGGCTCTTATATAACACAGTGGATGGAGCAGCTAGTTCTGTGGGCTCACGCATTGCAGTGTGGCATCAGGCCTGACTTTACCTTACAGTTTGCATAACACTTAAAGGAGGCTTCTATCAATGTCCTTTGATGTGTCCATACTTTTTGGACAGAAAGTAAAGGATAAAGGATTTTATTTGAAACTAAAATCATATCTCAACATACACAGGTTATGTTCCTGCACTAACCCTGGCTAACATCCTACATCTCAACAACATTGTAAACTTACTGTCTTGCATTTTTACAGTATCCCTTACTGCCCTTGCTAAGCTCATTCAAAGTATTGTAGTTTAATACAGTTTTTAATGAATGCTCTCTATTGCTACTATGTGGGGGGGGAAACATTTTTTAATTTTTGCTTACTTAAACTCCTACCACTTTCTAATTTAGTTTTTTGCATGTATCTTTACTGTTACTCCATTGTATATCTTATACTATAGTTTTATATTTTATATTTTGTATTTTGCATTTTTGTATTTTTTCTATTCCATATGTCTTTGGAGCTTTTCTCCCCGGGCCTCTACTGAAAATGGACATGTATCCAGCTAGACTAATCCGGTCAACAAATGTAAAATAAATAAAAATAAATAAATACACTGCAGCAATTTGAGCAGGCGGGAAAGATTTTCACAGCTGTTGGGGTTAAATTCATGACTCTCCAAAGATTATTTCAAAGAAATTATAATGGAGCCATGATTATCCAGTTTTGGAAATCTGAGCAACATCAGAAGCAGCAGCAGTCTGACAGAAGTTTCCATGGCAGAGGGAATTCCTCTGGTAACCATTGCCAGCGAGGCAGAGGTAGTTTGCATCATTAAGGGTTCTGCATCTACTCTTCTGGATCTAGATAATATGAACCTCTAATGGTTTACTGAGTGTGCTTCTGTGGACTGATTGTAGACCGCAGCTATCTAAATCAATATGTGAGGAAGGAGTAATT
This sequence comes from Protopterus annectens, assembly GCF_019279795.1. Classification (NCBI taxonomy): domain Eukaryota; kingdom Metazoa; phylum Chordata; order Ceratodontiformes; family Protopteridae; genus Protopterus; species Protopterus annectens. The sequence goes on from NC_056731.1 coordinate 536,956,097, forward strand.
CTGGGTGGTTAAGGTGTGATTCATTCTACTTTGCTTGTAGGCAGGAGATTGGATGTGCTCTTTGGATGTCCTGGATGCCTATCTATACATCAAAATACCAAACCATCTAAAGCCACTCTGGTGGTGAAGAAGGATAAAGTCCTGGCTATGGCCTAGATGACCCGGGTTTAATTAGCGGCTTGGGTGACTAGGAGAGTGGAAGGGAATGGATGGGTGTGCCCATCCCATTTGGGAGGATGCTGACTGATATGCTTCTTAAGGAAGTATTGTCCAAAGAAGGGAGTTGCTTTTGGACATAAAAACAATGATTGTAGTGGGTGGGGAAAGAGAACTGAGTAAGTCCTCCCAACAGAAGCACAGATGAGCCGAGCTCACAGGACACCCACAGGATCTACGACCAACACTAGCAAAAATGGAGCAAGTCCAGGGGGTTGCAGGGTACCTTGTAGACCTGGTGTGAACACTGTGCACTGGGGCCAGGCTGATAATGAGTTTCCAGGGGACCAAAAAAAAAATACCAAGCTGTCCAGAAGATTACTGCACTTTTTTGGTGGTCATCAGTCACTACCAGTTTAGAGCATTCCTTTGGTCTTACCACAGCCCACTAGGTGTTCACCAAGTGCATAGCTTCTGTTTCAACCACATGCAACTGCTAAAAATAAAAATAATTCTCCTACCAAGCTGACTGACTTTTTGCTGCATCTACAGTGGAAAACTTATCATGGTAAGAGAGTGCTTACTGCAGCTCCATCCGCCTTTAATGTTCACAGTCATCCAAAATTCCAACTGGAGCCTTCCTAGTATCTAATATTCATTAGCTACTAGTTGGACACTGCAAGACAGCTGCCTAATATAACCCTAGACAGAATCTCCATAGTAATACAAACAGTGTTAGACCTCTCACATACCCCCATTCCAGATGCTGCATTGTTTATCTGAGTGTTAGGCTTTGTGGCAGCCCACCATCCAGACAGCCCATTATTCCAGGCTGTGAGTGAGAATGCTCCACTGGACACTAATATCAACAGTGTCATGCAGCACAACCACTGACAAATGCCATAAAACTTTAAAGAGTAGTGTCAAGCACGTCCTGTGGACAAACCCAGAAAAACCTCAACACAGGGACTCCTTTTATTCAGCCAGTCCCAACAGCCACTCTAATTACAGATGCTTCCTTACTGGTATCAGAGAGCATTTCTTGAATAGGATGGTCCAGCAGACATGGCCCACAGATGAGGCCAAGTTGCACATCATTGTCATGTAGATGAGAATGGTCTATCTTGCAATGCGGGTCTTTTAGAACAGTACAGTGTATTTCCAGTCTGACAGCATACTAGTCATATGGTACATCAGCAAGCAGGGAAGAATACAGTCCTTAAGGAGAATAACAGCAACCATACAGAACTTTCCATGGAATACCCACAGGAAATGGAAAGCAAAAAACGTGCCCTCAATTTAGAAGAAAATGAGCTAACAGAAGAGTTGCTTGATTTAATAGAGATAGACATATTAAGATCAATGAAAGAAATATATTATAGAAGGTTAATAAAACCCAAAAGGTCAGAAGTTTGATAAAACAAATGAATACAGTAATTAGGACTGTTCATAGAGATCCATGCAGTATAACAGAAATAAACAGGATATATTACTGTGCAGCTAAATTAATAACTGATGAAGTTCTACCTCAAGAATACAGGGCTGTGAGGGAAAGGAAGGGGAAAATCAAATACCATCATGGAAGTATTGAACAGAGAAAACTATAAAGAATTAAGAAAAGAAGTGTCATTGTTAGACGAGTATATAAGAGGGAACAGATCAACAAAAATACTTAGAAAGATAGACGTGATAAAAGCAATGTGCAGTATTAGAACAGATCAGGATCGATCTATCATGCCCTACTGGAAATAAACTAAAAATCTCAGAACAAGTAGATAAGCATAGGAAGATACACAGATAAATATAAAGGAAAAGTACAAAATAAGCAATTTATTAATGACCCCAAAAAGTTCTCTAGAGAATTGGGAAACAAGGCAAAAGGAATTGAAAGACCACCAAAAAAGAAGCAATAGATACATTTTGGAGAAGTATTTATGAAGATCCTGTGTAACATAGCAAAGATGCTAAATGGATAGAGGAAGTAAAAGAAAGAATAAAAAGTTTAAAGGTACAGGGTATGAAATGGGACGAGATAACAGCCAGAGCGATTGAAACAAAGTTAAAAAAAGCTTCTAATTGGAAAACCCCAGACCCCAGATCCAGTATCTAACTTTTGGTTAAAAGTGTTAATATCTTTGCAAGAAGATTTAGCCATGAATAAGAACTATTTATATGCTCACCCCAAACAGACACCAACCTGGCTAACAACATGTAAACAATGCTTATACTTAAGAGTGAACCTGCAAGCTACCCTAAAAATTATAGACCAGTAACTTGCCTTCCAACAACATATAAACTATATACTGGAACTGATGTTGATAGAGTTTATAGTCAGTTAGAAGAAAACTCAATTATGGCAATAGAACAAAAGGGCAATAAAAGAAAGTCATATGGAACAAAGGATCATTTGTTAAAGTCAAAGTGGATGTTGCTCGTCCGGTCAGGATAAAACAGACGAACAGTTATGGGTTTGGTTCAAACAGCTTTATTACAAACACACACATCAGGATTGAGGCTTAGTAACTTAAACTTAAATAAACTTGTATACAGACTGACTACTTTACTCATACATGTTAACACTCTGCCTGTTCACTCAAAATGGCACTGCTACTTGCACATGTTCTCTGTTTATATGCAGGTGCCCTTACTTTGAAATGCTTCTTAAAGAAACAACACTCACTCTGTTTTACATTCTCCCTCTTTCAGAAATAAGTCGTGCACAGTAAAAATGACAATAATTATTGACATGCAGTTGTACAGAAATAATCCTTTGACATCCAGTTTGCTGTTTATTTTACACTAGATCTGGAAATACAACCTGATTATGTGACATAAAAATTAGGACTGGGTTTAGCAACAGGGACTGTCTTTAATGAATGTTCAACTTCCAGGGACATGTGGGACATCAGCAGGAATGGGAATATGTACTGAGATGTCCTTCAACAGGAACATTGTCTGGATTGCTCTGAGATCTAGAGTCTGTATCACAGGTACGATGCTGCAATATCAATTCAGACACCGGAAGAGGATGCCTAAGTAAGATCTCGGCTCTGCACATACACCTCTCACTTGACCAATTTGATCAAAACCTTTCACCATTTGAATCCTCACTATCTCTTCTTCTTTCAATACATGAAGAAATCTGCTTGTTTTATCATAGTTGGACTTCTGGAATGAATGCTTTTTGAATAGTTGGGATGTAATTGCTTTGGTGTGTTTAGCTTTAGGCACCAACACACTGGAACTGATAGGCAAGGTTGTTCTTGTTTGCCTGTACAAAAGTCTCTGAGCAAGTGAGCCAAGTAAATTGTCACTGGGTATATTTCTGAGATTAATCAAATTCAAGAAAACATCGATATCGTCACACTTTGACCTCTCTAGTAATTGCTTTGCACTTTGTACTGCATGTTCAGCTAAGCCGTTTGACTGTGGGTAATCAGGACTACTGGTAACATAGATAAAGTTCCACTCTTTTGCAAATTTCTGTAATTGCTGACTGGTAAACTGGACACCATTGTCAGAAATAACTTTGTGTGGACTACCATTGACTGAGAAATGATGTTTCAACTTAATAATGACAGTACTGGATGTTAGGTTAGGTAGCAAATCAGTCTCAAACCAATTCGAATAAGAGTCTACCAACAGTAAGTAATGCTGACTGTTGTACTCGAATATGTCAGTAGCGACTGTTGACCAAGGTAGCAAGTGAATCTGGTTTAGCTGAAGAGCCTCTATTTGCAAATGTGGTCTAGTACTATTGCATACTGAACAAGATGAAAGTACTGTATCAATATCTTTTCATAGAGAAGGCCAAAATACCAGTCCTCTCACCCTTCTTTTGGTAGCTTCGGAACCTGGGTGGCCACAGTGCAAAATCTGGATGTACTCGTGTTGTAAGGAAGTATGAATGACAAATTTAGGACCTTTAAAAATGATGCCATCTTTCATCAACATCTCCTGTCTGAAAGGAAAATAAAGTTGCACTTCTGTTGGTACACAAGATTGCAATGACGACCATCCAGCACTGATGAAATGGTTGAGCTTTTGCAAAATTGGATCAGTCTTTGTATGATCTCTTAGCTCATCAAGTCTTGTGACAGAAAAATTACACACCTCCATGACATCGAAGTCAAAAGTCTCTGCATCAAGCTTTTCTGTGGTATTTCTGGGCGATCTGGATAAGGCATCAGCCAGATAAAGAAGTTTGCCTTTTGTATAGACCTTTTGGAAGTTGTACTTTTGTAATCTGAGCATCATTCTTTGTAGTCTTGCTGGAGCTGTATGCATAGGCGTCTTTAAAATAGTGACTAGAGGTTGATGATCAGTCTTAGTCTGGATAGCCCGGCGATAAATATAATCATGGAACTTTGAACATGCAAACACAATTGCTAAAAGTTCCTTCTCAGTTTGAGCATACTGCATCTTAGTTTGGGTAAGAGTTCTAGACGCATAGGCTACTGGTCTTTTCTGTTGAAGAATAACTGCACCAAGACCAAACTTTGAAGCATCACAGGAAAGAATTACTGGTTTGTGGACATCATAGTATCTTAACGTTGGTGGGCTGGTAGTTTTCTGTTTCAGGTCATCAAATGCCCTCTGGTGGTGTTCCAGCCATGACCAGGTAACATTTTTGCATGTCAGCTCTCTTAAGGGCACTGATAATTCACTGAAGCCTGGTATAAACTTGCCCAAATAGTTAAACATACCAAGAAAATGCAGTAAGGCTTAGACATTGTCTGGAGCTGGCATCTCAAGAATAGCTGTTAGTTTGGAAGGATCTCGTCATAAGCCGGAACTGATAAATAAATGACAGACATAAATGACTTCTGGTAACCTGAGTTTGCATTTCAGGGGACTGAGCTTTAGAGTCACTTCACATGCTCTTTTTGGAACTTTCCTGAGGTTTCTGTCATGCTCTGCTTCTCCATTGCCTCCAACTAGTAAATCATCCACTATTATAGCACACGAATAGCCTGAAAAATTTTACTCCATTGCACGCTGAAAAACTTCACTGGCAAAATTTATTCCAAAAGGCATTCTGAGAAATCTCTATTTATTAAATGGCATCCTAAATGTAATCAGTAGTGAAGATGTGCAATCAAGCAGTACTTGCCAAAATGGACTCTTCAAATCTAAGACAGAAAAATCAGTGGCACTTGGCATGAGGGTAGCAACTTCCTCAACTGTATGCGTAGGATGGTGGGTCTCTCTAATGCTTTGTTTAAGTCTCTTGGGTCAATACATATTCTGATTTCATCTGACCTTTTCTTATGAGCAACTACCATGGAAGACAGACATTCACTTGGTTCTGTAACTGGACAAATCACACCTTGCTGCTCCATTTTATCTAACTGGACTTTGACTCTGTCCTGCATAGCTGTCAGAACTCTTCTGGCTGGTCTGACCACTGGACTGACCTCTGGATCTAATTTCATGGAGTACACAACTGGAAGTTTGCCTAGCTTGTCTTCGAAAACATCAGCATACTCTGAGAAAGTAGCATCTGTGAAACTGGAACTAGGACATGTGCTTACATGATGGACTTCTTTGGTAAAAGAAAGCAATTTCATCGTTAAACTGTCTCTGAGACCTTTGCAGTATAGGTCTTTTGACTACATAAAACTGCAAGCTGTAACTGTTACTAGCTGAATAGTGTGAAAGTACTACAGAGCCTTCGGTCTGAAGCTCTTCACCTCCATAAGCAACAAACTTCGCACAATTGGCCAAATTAAGTTGTTCTCTAGCAAATGTTTCCACTGACATAACATTGCACTTTGAAAAAGTGTCCACTTTGAGCTCTGTGGGTTTATCATTAATCAGGACAGTACAAAACACTTCCTTCTTTGCCAAAAAATCCACTGCATTAACCTTTTCACCAACCATTGACACACCATCTACATAGAAAGTAGAGCTGCAGCTTTCTATGTGATCAACTTACCTTTTTGAGTAACTTTTCCTAATAAATGAATGAGTCTTGCTTGATTTACAAAGCTTTTGAAAGTGTCTCCGTTTTTTACACTTGTGGTATTGCTGACCAAATGATAAGCAGTTTTCTCTTTTAGACTCGTGATTGACACTACAATTACGACAGTTAACAGTGAGACTTTATTTGAGTTTTACCAACTTACCCTTGTGCTGCACTGAGCATTTCCATTTTACTGAGCTAGTCTTAGAACTTGCTGGAAGGGTACAGGCTCTCCCTAGAAATCCCACAGGGACTGCAGCTGCCATGTGTTTAGGCCTGTTCCTGCTAGCCACGTGCTACATGCTGTCTGTGTTTGCTCTAGACTAGAGGCTGTTGAAACCATACTCTTATAACTTGAAAGCATATTTGGGTGCTTTTCTGTTAAGCTCATGTATTTGACAAATCTCTATGGCTTCGCTCAACGTTAAATCACTGTCTCAAAGCAAAATCTTTCTCACTGCAGCATTATTAACATTACACACAAGCCTGTCCGTTAGTAACTCATCATTCATATCACCAAATCTGCACGTTTTAGTTTTGTTTCTGAAGTCAGTAATATAAGCCACAAAAGTTTATCCTGGCTTTTGGTCTCTTGTATAAAATAAGTGCCTCTCTAATGTAACATTTGTCTGAGGGGGTTACACATTTCTCTAAATTAATGTTTCAAGCACTCGGGGTCCTCCCTTGATTCAGCTTGTATAACAATATGGTAGTTTTCCCCTTCTGCATATACTGTTCGGGAATACACAAATGAACTCTCTCTTTCAATGACTTCTGACCCCACTAGATTAAGCAGAATAAATGCCCTCATATGTGCATCTTTATCAGAAAGAGCGGCTTGGATGAAAATGTCATATTCTTGCTCAAACACTCTCCAATTCTCTACAGTATTATGATCAAACACAAGTAGACCAGGTTTGCAAAATTCCTCTGCCATGCCAGCACACAGTAGTAAAGACCCTTGGAATTATGTATGAGCATACGCTCATATACATCAGAAATTTATGCCAGAAACTTGTATTTATGCTCAAAGGCACAGTAGACTCTTCAAAACAACTGCACTATGCCAAATAAGTCTCTGTAGCACAAAAACACTTTGAAATCACTATACTTTGTGAAACCACCCTTATCAGTGTAAGAAACACTTCGAAATGGCTGCAGTTTGCAAATGAACTGTACAAAGCACAAGACAATTTTTGAAATAATTGTGTTCTGCGAAATAACTCTGTACAGTGTAAAAACACTTCAAAATGATTGCACTTGGCAAAATAACTGTACTTTGCACACAGTAAACTCTTCAAAATAATTGTACTGTAATAAAGCACACACTGCAAACACTTTGCACACTCTCAGATACTTCAAACAACTCTAGTTATGCTTTGAATAGCTTTAGTCAATGAGAAATAATGGCTCATATCAAAAACATAGTCCATTTACTAAACAAATGCAGTCACTTTGCTTTTCCAGGATCATTTTGCCCTTTTATTGTACTTGTGCTTGTTTGACTTCTCTCATGCTCATTATACTTTTTTTGTGCTCATTTTACTTTTAATGTGCTTGTTATGCAAGTCAGAAGTAATTCTGAACACGGTTATAAGTATTTCAAATAACGTTATCAAGTATCGTGGTTTAGAATATTTCGTTAAATAAGTAGCACTTTTTTTGCTTTTTGTTTTATTAATTTTAATCAGTAATGCGTTTTGTGCTTTCCAAATGCTTCATATCATTTTCTTTATGAAATAAACCATTTATGCGAGTTTTATTTACCTGAAATCTGTTTCTGACCTTTCAATCATTTGAGCAGGTTAGTATGAGTCATTCGTCTATATTCTTTATGTGCACATCAAGGCTCAACTTCTGGCTTCTTTCTGGTTCAGACATTCTGTTTCCAACACCATACTCAGTTCTGGTACCATGTCGTTTAGGTTTGCCACTTCTGACACCCTGTCGTTGGTCCAGTCAGGATAAAACAGATGAACAGTTGTGGGTTCTGTTCAAACAGCTTTATTACACACAAACACATCAGGATTAAGGCTTAGTAACTTAAACTTAAATAAACATATATACAGACTGACTACTGCACTCATACATGTTAACACTCCGGCTGTTCAGTCAAAGTGACACTGCTGCACTGCACGTGCTCTCTGTTTATACGCACATGCCCTCACTTTGAAATGCTTCTTAAAGACACAACACTCACTGTGTTCTACAGTGGAGAATTGTAAAAAGGGGAAGAATCTAAGTATGGCATGGAGTGACTGCAAAAAAGCATTTGATGGTATCCCACATTCATGGATAAAAATAGTACTTAAAATTGTATAAGATACACCCTACACCGATCGACTTCATTACAGTGACCATGAAACAGTGGCAGAACACTTTGCAATTAAGCCATGATAAAGGACGAATTATTATTCCAGGGATAAAAATTCAAAGGGGGATATTCCAGGGTGCCTGTCTGTCACTGTTGTTATTCTGTCTTGCCCTTAACCCATTAAGCTGTCTACTTAACAGCTTAGGCTATGGCTATAATTTGGCTCATAGAAAAACAAAGTGTAAAGACATCTCATCTTCTCTTTATTGATGATTTAAAACTGTATAGCTCATCATATGAGGATCTGAAAACACAACTGCAAGTTGTCAAAACTTTTTCAGATGATATAAGAATGTCATTTGGTCTTGATAAATATGCAAAAGCAACATTTAAAGCAGGAAAACTGCAGCACCAAGAAAACATCAGTTTGGGACAAGAATGTGATATAAAAGAACTTGAGCAAGAGGGAGTGTATAATTATCTGGGAATTGATGAAGGATCAACAATAAAGCATGAACAAATGCGAATGAAACTTAGTAAGGAATACTGTAGAAGACTTAAATTAATCCTGAAAACATCAATGACATCTAGGAACAAAATTCAAACTATAAACCAATTTGCTCTTCCTCTCTTAACTTACAGTTTTGGAGTGATTGATTGGCCCCAAAACATGTTGGATAGATTAGACAGGAAAGCAAGAAGGATGATTCATGCACACCAAATGATTTATAAAAATCAGTGCATACCAAGATTATATATTCCACATTCCAAAGGAATGATGGGCCTCCTTGAAATTGATTACATGTATAGATCTGCAATCGTGGGACTGCACACATTTATTTTATTTATTTTACATTTGTTGATCGTGATTGTCCGACTGAGCTGAAGAGCCCTTTTTCAGCGGAGGCCCGGGGAGAAAAGTTCCAACATATTATACAATTTTCATTATAAATTAGCATTAAACAGCAATGTTACAGGATTATTACAAGGCAGTAAGTAGCAGTACAATGTTATACAGTGTCAGTAATCAGGAGTATAGCATAACTTTCAAGATGTGTAACAAGAAATATGTCATTAAGATTAATATAGTTTTTGGGGTAAGTGGTTACAAAAACCCAGTTTTGTTATGATGTAGCTGCATGAAGGCAAGACAATTACAATAGAATGTTTCTCTGAGGCAATTTGCTTAGTAGATTTTAGAAGACAGTAGAAAGAGTGGTCAAGGAGAATTAGAGAGAGCTAGTGAGAAGAGTGAGTTAAGGGCAAAAAATTTAAGGTATGAGAAGTAGGGGATGTTAAGAAGTGAGAGTGCAGTGGCAGGACCAGTGACTTTTAAAGTGCTCTTTGGTGGCTGTCTTAAATTGTTTAGGATGTATAAGGGTCCTGATTTCTAGTGGGAGCCTATTCCAGGCAATAGTGGGGTGATAGCTGTACATGTTGCGTCCAAATTTTGATTTGGGTTTGTAGCTTTGTAGTAGGTTGTGTTTAGAGCTTCAGAGAGGTCTGGAAGGAGAATAATGGGAGATGAGAGGGGATAGTGCTGGGCAGTAGGAAGGCTGGTATAGGACAGAATGGATGATCTGGAGCTGAGAGAGAAGAAGCTGGTGGAGGAATTCAAGCCAGTTTAGGTATTTTAGAGAGAAACAGTGATGGGATTTATAGGTTCATACGTAGATACTAGGCTATCTGCCCAAAGGCATTTATAAGCCTAGCCAGAATGTGTTGGCTTTCGCTGCCCCCTTAGATTAGTTCCCTGTGCCTCTGTCCAGCACAGCCACTGAAGTGATCCCTGGGGTAAACTTTCTGTATCCCATCCACTCATCAAGGTTTCTCTTGAAGAGTGTTAGCAAGGTGCTCTGCCTAATGTAGATTGGAATCTTGTTCCAAAGCATCGGAAGTCTCTGGGACAGGAATCTATCCCTCCAGCATGTCCTGTTTATTGTTGTGGTGAGGTTTAGATCCCTAGAACATGTGGCTCGAGGGGATAAGGTTTTCTTTAGGTGGAGCATGTCCATCAGTTCTGGATTGGGCATGGCCTTGTACGTCAGGCAGAGATCACCTCTGAGTAGGCGGTATGCAACTGAGTACAGCTGGAGTTTCTTCAGTCGCGCTGCATAGGGCATCTGTTTGAGGCCAGTGATCCTTTTGGTGAGGTACTTCTGCGGTCTTTCCAGCTGTTGCAGGTGTCTTGTAAGGTACATCCCAAATGGAATTTGTAGGTTTGTTAGACAGCAAATATAGCTACCTTGTTGTAGGTAGATTCGAGTTTGGTCAGGAGTGCTGAGTTAAGATTTGTGAGAATTTGAGAATTGTACATTAGACTGGGTAGAAGGCAGGTAAGAGAGAGAGAGAGAGTAATCTTGGCTTCAGAAGTAAGAAATTTCATGTTACGGTAAAGGAGCCCTAGTTTTGAATGAGTCTTTTTGATACAGTTATTAACATGCAAGTCAAATTTAAGCTGATCGTTGATGGTTACGCCTAAGAGCTTGGTATTGGATTTTACCTGAATGGGAGTGTTATTAAGGGACTGTATGGAGAAGGAGGGTTTAATATTGTTGAACTTTTTAGATAGAAAGAGTAACAGCTTTGTTTTTTTAGGGTTAAGGATGAGCTTGTTGTTGGAGAGCCATGTTTCAAATAAGTTAAAAGATGCCTGAGTAGCTGAGAAGAGCTTAGAGGGAGAGTTGGCTGTGGTGATGACTGTAGTGTCATCTGCGTATTGCACTAAAGATTACTGAGGACAGGAGGTATAGAGCTGATTAGTAAAGATATTAAAAAGTAAAGGCCCTAGGATAGACCCTTGAGGTACACCCATTTTGACAGGGAGAGGAGGGGAGAGTGCAGAGTGCCATCTCACTGATTGAGATCTATCAGTGAGGTAGCTGGAGAACCATGCAACAGTATCAGAGGAAAAGTTGAGGTTATGCAGTTTGGGCAGCAGAAGAGAGTGTGAGACAGTGTCGAAAGCTTTTGAGAGTTCTGAGAATAGGCAAGAAATAAGTTTATGGTCATCCATGGCTATAGAGACAGTGATGAGGAAGGATAATAGAGCTGTAGTGGTGTTATGTTTGGGTCTGAAGCCATGTTGAGTGGGTGTAAGCAGATTTTCCTGTATTAGATACTGCATAACTTGTTTATGAATACATTTTTCTTGTACTTTATAGAGAGGGGAGAGGATAGTGATAGTTTTAAAGTTCAAGATATCAGAGGAGTTTCTTTGTGTATAGGTAGAGTGTAGCATTGTTTCCAGCTGGAAGGGACTTTAGATTCAGCGACAGAGCGATTAATTAGGACAGATACAGGGAAAGCAAGAGAGTCAGCTGCTAGTAGAAGAAAAGTGGAAGGAATATTGTCAGCTGATGCTGAGCATGGTTTTAATTTAGAGAGTAGAATTTTGATATAGCTAGGAGGTACAGGTTTGAGGGAGAAGGTATTTGAGGAGATAGTATTAGGAGTAGGTTCAGAAAAGTTGGACATGTTCATAGTAGAGGAGTTTGGGTTAGGGTTCAGTAGCTTAGATAGTGAATCGATAAAATAGGTATTGAAGATAGTGGCAGTTTCTTCAGATGTCTTGTCTGGGCATGGATTGGGGGAGCTAAGATTACCAAGATGTAATATTTGGTTAACAGAGTTGCAGATTTTTTTAGGATTAGATTTTAGGGCTGTGGGAGGTTTGTTATAGAAGTCTTTTTTATCTTTTTGTCAGATTTCTGAGTTCTTTATATTTTTGTAAGTCTGCAGAGAGCTTAGTTTGTGACCATTTTTTCCATAGTTATCATAAGGGTACGAGTGGCTTTTGAAAGCCATGGAGATATGGTGGACTTAATTCGGACATTGTGGGGGGAGCAAGTGAGTCTAAGATGCTAAGGAAGATGGAGTTGAAAGCTAGGACTGGTGCTTCTAGTGGGAGTTGGGTAAGGAACTTCCAGTTTACTTTAGAGAGGAGGGCATTAAAGATTTCTGGATGGAAGTTAGAGAGTTTACGACAAGTGATAGATTTAGGAGGATTTGAGAAGTGGGGCGTGAACCTAAGCACTTTTATAGGGGAGTTGATCGCTCAGGGTGTTTGTTAGGGTTTCAGGGTTATGATATTTGGAAGGATTAGATAGAAGTACCCAGTCAAGAGTACTAGATGTGTGAAAGTTGTTTGTATGGGTAGGTTGGGAGATTAGCTGTGTAAAGAAATATATATTAATATGAGTATTAGAGTTTGGATTACTGAGAGTTAACCAGTTGATGTTGACATCCCCAAGGAGGATAGTTTCATTGTGGATGTGTTGAGAAAAGTATGAAATAATAATTTCGAGCAGAGGAATGTTGTCTCCTGGAGGAATGTAGATGGCTACTACTGTGATAGTGGTGTGGTCATTTATTTTAAGGTTAGCTGTAAGTAGTTCATCAGGAGAAAAGGATGGGATAGGTTTCATAATACTTGTAATGGTGAGGTGGTTGGAGTAGAGGATGGCAACGCCACCCCCTTTTTTGTTATGGGGATCTCTGCAGAGTATATTATAACCAGGGGGGAGAATGTGTTTATCAGAGGTTTGGGGTTTTAGCCAAGTCTCTGTTAGGGTGATGACATCAGGGGTGTGGAGGGCTATCCAGGCATGGATTTCACTAACTTTGTTTAGAATACTACGGGCATTCATAGAGTAAAAGGAAATATGTTTGTTTGGAGAGGATGAGTTTATTCAGCTGGGAGAGGTAGCGTTATGAATGGTGGGGTGATGGATGGGCCCAGGATTTGGATGCATGTCTCCTGATAGAAGCAGGGCTACATGAAGTTCATAAAGTTTGAAATTAAATGGGTTGTAAATCAAGTACTTAGTCTTGTTTTTAGATGCTAGAGAATGAGAGGGAAGCAATTTGATTTTAGGCAGAGGGATGTGCATGGAAAAGATAGAGGAGGAGATTATAATAGAGTACTGCAGAGATGAAAAACAGTTAATAATGGGGATTAGTGGGATCTCTATGGACAGGTGGTAATGGAGTAGTACAAGATGTAAGAATGAGAAGGAGAAGTAATGGAGGCAAGAGGAAAATGAAGAGGGTTGCAAAAGCCATGGCCTAAGGTGGGGAAGTAGGATTATGATGGAGTGAGGAGTGGATAAGGGACTAGGAAAAGTAAGCTGTTGGACCTGTTAGAGAGTTGAAGTAAAATTTAAGTGAAACAACCTGTAGAGAGAGTAAGAGATATGTAGAAAGGATGATGTGCAGCAGACTAAACTATGAAGTGATAAGTAGGGGAGGGTAAGGTGTTTAGAATGTTATAGCAGATATGAAGGGGTGGAGTTAGGGGAGGAAGAGATTAGGTGGTTAGGTATAAAGGAAATTATATGGCGGGGTGGGTGGGAATGGGGGCAGGTGGAGAGTGAAGTGAGCCCGAGTGTAGTGAGGGCAAACGGAGTGGGATTGGCCAAAAAGAGTCACCACAAGAAACAATCAACAGGCCAGGAGGGAAAGAGTAAGAAGCATACAGTGAGAGTCAGCAGGTAAGTAGAAGAGGTGGGGAGGTGTAGACAAAGAAGGAAGAGATGTAATAGCTAGGTATACACAGGTATTTGCAGTAAGATAAAAACAGTTAAAAGGAAACTACAAACAGAAAAACAAAGAGTATAGCTAACTAAGATAGAGTTGACACTAGGGTAGTGACTAACATATAGATGGCAGAGAGAGAGGCAGAGGCAAGGTTTCTAACAGGTGAGTATGGGGGGGCTCTCAGTGGTATGCAGGTATCCTGTACAGTAGACAAAGTAAGATTACTTTGTGTTATGAGCTTAGAACATACTTTTAGTGTAAACTGGCTATACATTAGAGCACATGCGTAATTCCAGGAGTTAGAACAGTATCAGTAAAGGTAGATGTAGTCTTGAGGGAAGAGACTTTGCTTTAAAACTTTTAGTGTAAACTGGCTATACAAAAGAGCACAGGTGTAATTCCAGGAGTTGGAGCAGTATCGGTAAAGGTAGATGCAGTCTTGAGGGAAGACACTTTGCTTTAAAACCAAAGTCCCACAAATAAGTTGCAACACCATACAAAGCTCTTCCAGGTGAAGTAGATGCAGTTTACATGCTGAGTACAAGTGAAAAGCTGTTTACATCAGTAATATTAGGGACCTGTACATCAGTAATATTAGGAAACTTCATGCCACTAACATGAAGCCACAGACTAGTAGGAAGAGGACAACAAAATGGCATAGAAACACACATCTGCTGGCCTCACAAAACCCGAACATGGTGAAAGTTTTGAAACATGAGGAGAATAAATATAAGATGACTTCTCTGCTTAGTCTTGCAGAAGCATATTGGCATCAAGCAGGAATGGAAATCAAACCAGAAGTAGATAAAAAGCAGGCAGCAACTGAATATGCCGTAAAACAAAAGAAAGAATATAAGGTAAAGGACCAGATGAGAAGGAAAGAGATGTGGAAAATGTATAAATATAGCTGCAAGTATAAAAAAACCTCTTGACGAACCTCATGTTGATCAAGATCGAATGCAGGAATGGTTAAGGAGAGGCGAATTCAAACCAAGAAAAGAAAGGTTAATATTGGTGGCCCAAGATATTGGGCTATGTACACGCTGGTTTACAAAGTCCATTGAACATGTGGGGGAACCAGACAAATGTAGGTTTTGTAAAACAGAACTGGAAACAGTTGCACACCTCATTACTGACTGTGATACTAATGGCAGAAGGACTATATACTGAAAGGCATAATAATGTGGCAAGACTGTTGCACTGGGGATTGTGCAGACATTATGATATTGAACTTTCTGAAAAACACTGGAAACATGAGCCACAAAGCATCATAGAAAATGTGAAGTCTGCATCACATGGGATCACCCATTATCAGCGGTTCAAAAGATAGATGCTAGAAAACCAGCTATAGAGGTCCATGAAAAGAAGACAAAAGTAGCATTGGTCATGCGTACGGAGAGATACAAAGTCTTAAATATAAGAAATTGCAGGCAGAAACGAGAGCAATGTGGAAGAACGATACCCAGACTGTTCCAATAGTAGTAGGAGCAACGAATCTTATAGAAAAATAATCTGCAATTGTATTTAGGTATGTTACCAAATACATGTAGCCCTGTACAAATTGCAGGGTCATTAATGGGCTCATTGCCTGTGTTGAGAAGAGCACCTTTGGCTGACATCAAAGATTGAAACAATACTAATTTTGTGAACCTTAATCATACTTTGACTTAGGAATGGTATTAGAAACCCAAAAGACTTGGAGAAATTAAAAAAGGAAACATTATATTGATGAAGTAGCAGAAAGTGTTCTAAGAAGTAAGCCAACATAGGAATGGAGAAAGGAGATTTTACCAGTAGGGATGACTGCAAGTAAGGATACAGAAAAAAGGCAAGAAGAAGCTGGAATGTACAGGAGAAAACTAACAAAGGAACCAAGGTATAGTGAGCAAATAACTACAGAGGGAAAGTTAATAGAGTGGGATGAGACCACATAGTAATTTGGAGTGCAGGTTAATGACTGCCTTCTTTACTAGGGACTGATAAGAGAATACAGACAAAGAGTATGGGATGTGGAGTGCTAAACTAAAGACCAGTTATTGTAGATTTTTTTAGTTTAGTCTACAAAAGAAGCAACTGATAAAAATGGATAGTTAGTTGGGCATATACAATGTTACACTATAACTATAAGAATCAGTCAGAGGATGACAAAAAATTGGAAGCATTTGCATAGATATTTTATACCCCAAGCAAACTTCAAAGAATTTTTACCCAGGTAGACAGTAAATGCTACAGGTGTGATGGGAAAGACAGTTGTAAGTGGGAACATGTGTCCTCAGTATGTAAGGAGTTGGCAGATTTAAAAAAAAAATCCCTACAGAGTGTTTTGCCAGGAATGTAGATGGAGCAAATCGTAACTAAGGAAATAATTCTGTTGAGTTGGGGCTTAGGCTCTGAATTGACCAGAAATAGAAAGGCCTTACTAAGTTTAATGCTGCTGGCTGCCAAAAAAAAATTACTACTTGAAAATGGAAATCAGAATTTAAAGCAATTGTAATTGGACTACTGAATATTATAAGAGAGAGAGAGAGAAAATAACTGAAGGTAGTATCCTTAGGAAAAGAAAAGAACAAATTACATAGAAGCAGATAGGGTCTGTGGGAACAGTATATGTAGAATAATGTTCAGGAGGAGAAGTGTGAATTTAAGAAAAGGAAGGAATTGAACAATGTATGTAATGCGGGAGTGAACAATAACTGTTAAAGGAAATGTGTATTCTGAGTGAAAAAAATGTTACTCTGTTTGTTTTATATTAAAGTATGTGCATCTGTGTCATATCATTGTTTTAGTTGTGATGTAATGAAGATAATTAAAAAAAAAAAAACTGAGAGGACCCATTCTTACTCCCTCTGCCAAGAAGGCATGGGCTATCTCTTCACATTGCTCTCTAGATACCAATGTACAACTCAGGGACATCCAAGGTGATAGAGGTCAGGCTGAGCAAATAAATTTAGCTCCCTTGGTAATTTAATTTTTTCCACCCAGTCTTTATTTTACAATGAAATGTCATGAAGAATATTCAAAAATTAATATGAAACAGTAACACAGCAACAGGTACAACTTAACCAAGTAGACAGTCAATATTTGATAAGAACATAAAGAGACATTGTTATGAGGGCATAACGTAGTTAAAAGTCTGTCTCATATTGACTAATGCAAACCTGACAAGAAAGGGCAGAAAAGTATTGCTAAGATATTAGACAAATAAGTACAGCTTCACTGCTGTAAAGACATAATGGTGATCAAAGCTGTCATATTTACTTATCTTTAAATCCAAGAAAGTCGCAATAAAATAAAAAATTTTATTGGGATTTTATTTAAGTTATGGGTGCTGTTCGCTTCTTGGGATTTTTGCTGCAGAGCTTGATCGAGAAAATAACTGGCTCTTATTATGACCTCCTGTGGGGTTTTTCAGCATTAGGCTAGAAACCTGGAGAACCCATTCAGATAGTCCCTGCAAAGAAAATTATTTTGTGCAAGTGATCGGTATCTGCAACTTAGACAGAAGATTGGCTAATCTTTCCCAAAGTGTAAAAATATTTTTGCAGGCCCAAAACATATGGTCTACCGTGGGATTGGGTATATAGTCCTTTCCTTATACTATTGTGTGTGGACAAATAGTCTTTGTGCATAAAAAGAATAGTTTTTTTTTCATAAGTATAGTTTTTTATCATCATTAGATAATTTAAAAAGGTCTTAGACATTCCAGAGGTATATTGCAAGGCATTGTTTCCCATCCGGTTGTCTAAACTCCTGGCAGCTGTCATAGTACTATCTGTCATCAAGAGGTGATTAAAATTGAATCTTCCAAGTTGGCTGCACATTAAGTAACTGCTGAATTACAGCTTTTTCAGTGTGAAAACAGAAACTGTGAAGAGAGAGCCAGTAAACTTGCATTTTTTGGGTAAATTTCAGTAACTGGCTAGCAAGTGCACTCCCTGGATGCCAGCAAGAAAGAAATTGAGAGAACCTGAAAGGGAATTAATCACAAAAGGTGAGGAAAAAACACTGACTAGGAAGAATTCTGCAGATGCTCAGCAAAAATTACTGCAAGCTCCAGCTTTGGTGCAAGATATGACTTCCGGTAATCTGGAGGAAAAAAATAAGCCAAATGTACTCAGGGCTGATTAAAATAAACAAAACACTGAATGAGTATATCAACTCAAATAACAAAAGGCTGGAAAAAAATGAAGGAAGCTTTAAAAAGATATTCAGATGAGGTGATAAAACTGCAAAAATCAGAGGTCAAAATGAGAAAAAGGCTATCTGAATATGAGATTGCTCAACAAGAGATGTTTCAAACAATAATAGAAGTAGAGGACAGAACACATTAAGATTTTCTACTGTACCAGAGAAGATGGAAGGCACAGATTGAATTAATTTTATTAAATCACAAGTAAGCAGCTGGACTGGTATTCCACACCAGGAATTGTTAATTGAAAGGGCACATCATGTGTATGCTCCAAACCTCTCCGTGAGAAGGCAACCTAGACATTTAATGCAGTCCTACTAGCAGGAATTGATTCTGACAAAACTGTGGCAGAAGGACAAAGTCCTAAAAGTGGGAGACAGCAGAGTGTTTGTGGAAAATGATTACTCACTGTATACAGCAGTAGAGGAGTAATTTTTTTCCACTAATCAGGGAATGTTGAGAAGTAGGCATGAGATTCAGTGTGGTGTACCCAGCTATTTTCAGAATATTATTTCATGGAGGGACAGAATCATTTTTTGATGCAGAGCATGGTAACAAGGAAATACAAAAGTTTGGCCAACAAAATGTTAGTTATGAAACTAAAGGAGATTCTGCTTCTTGTTCTTGTGGTACTAAAAATCACAGTGAGACTGTGCCAGTGAAACCTTTTCCAATGTTTCAGTGGGAAGATGCTTGAGAGACAGAAAAAAAGCACAAGAGTTGACTTGAAGAACCGGGAGTATGTTGGAAATGAAGCAGAGACTGGATTTGGGAGATGAAAATCAACAGGAATAAAACTAGCAACTCAGAAATTGACAAATAAATGTGGGAATTACAAAGCATTAATTGTATTTGTGAAACATGACAGAACAAGAAAGTCTAGGAATATTGGACTTTGTTAAACATAGGGGACTCAAAGCATATGTCCTACTTCGTGCCATTAATGTTTGGAAAAACAGTTAGGAGGGGGGAAGAGGAAAGAAAGCATTAACTGCAAGTAAAACTAAACTTTATTTTTAATAATAATGTTTTTGCAATGCATTATATAATCTGCATGCTATAAAATAAAGTATTTTCAGTTATATTTGAGTGCTGTGGGGATTCTAATGTAAACAGGTACCCCTGTTTTTTCCTTCTTTCTTTCTTTGTTTCGCCATGTTCAGTTTTAAGAATTGTGGGCACTGCAATGTGAAAAGAGCAGAATACAAGAAAACATAATGTGCTGTTTTTCATTCTTAGTTAGGGAAATTACTGGCCTTTGGCTTAATCTAGTAACAAACTTTAAGAGAAAGCAAATAAATAAAAAAGAACATTGCGTAGCAAATAAATGAGTGATTGTACAAGCAATCTTGTTCTCGTGTCTCCATGGAGACAATCTGATAAAGAACAATAAAAAACAGAATACTTATTTCTTTCAATGGATAGGAAATAAACATTTTCTGAAAACATTCAAGTGTTTCACAATCTTGGAGATTAATAAAGATAAGACAAAACCAAACAGCGCTTAGCAGAAGCATAGGCTGTACCATGCGTCTTAGCATGCATAACCTTTCTTTTAGGTTAACCCAGGTCTGTGATTGTGGCTGTCAGTTTGGGACAATTGTTTCTGTTAGGAGTCTAAAACTTCAATATTTGAATATATGCATAGTTTTGCTTGTTAGTATTAAGTTAATAGATTTTAGGAATGTATTGGGGTTATGTCTGATTTTTTGTTTGAGGGCTTTCAGTAAAATAAAAAGTTTGTAAGATGTGACATAGGCTAAAATGGATATGACAAGAAGCAACTGTATAAAAGATCAGTATGCCAAACAGTGTATGCATGTAACAAAAAAGCAGTTACACATAAAAGCTGGGAATAGTAACTTTTTAACATAATTACACTTTCTGTATTATCTTTAAATGTAAATGGTCTCACAGATGTATATAAAAAGAAAGAGTAGTGAACTGTATTAAAATGTAGCGTGCAAATAGCTATGCTAAAGGAGACACATTTGAAAAGAACTGAAAATGTGAACTTGATAAAGACAGGTTTTCAGGTCTGTTATTCAGCGGAATACCTAGGGCAGAAGACAAGAGGAGTACTTATATTAATTGCAAGAGGAGCTCCAGTAGTGATAGAAGAGGATAAAAAGGATAATAGTAGATTTGTAGTACTAAGGGGCTACTGGCAAGGGATGAGGAATACACTGGCTTGTATTTATGTTATACCTAACACTTCTATAATGGAACTTAAGAAAATTCAGCAGGTAATATTACTTATAGGTGGGGACTTGAATTTGATTTACAGCAGTGAAGATGTACCTGGGGGATCCAGAAGCGAAAATATAACAAAGGAGGGTAGAAGTTTGAAGAAAGTTATGAAAATGTTTGGCATGGAAAATGTGAATTCAGTAGTAGGAGTTTGGAGTGAATTTACATATTATTCCCCAAGATATAAAAACGGATCTGGACTAGACAGAACATATATTGCACATGAACATGTGCACTTAATTGAAAGGTTTGATACACATCCAATAACTATTTCAGATCATGTACCGGTATTAACTAAAATAAAAATGAGGCACTGATGCTTTCCCACCTGTCTGTTGAAAAGAGAAGAATTTAAGGAATGGGTAGTGGAAATTATTTGACATTTATTATAGAAGATAGACATTTCTTCTGAAAATATAGTTAGGGAGTGGGATAAAATTAAAATGGAATTTAAAAATAGGGAGGAAATGAAAGAAAGAGAGTTATTGCTAAGAAGTAGCAAAAATTATGCAGGGGGACTGACAAAGGTTGAAGTATTGCAGAATAGGGGAAATCTCACAGAACAAGAGGAGGAAAATTGCAGAATACTAAACAGAAAATAAGGGATTACCTTGATAATATGCATGACTTTAGAAAGATTGCTGTTAAGCAACTGTTTTTTGGTAATAGCTCCAAAGTTGTACTGGTTGAAGTTTGTATTTTGCAAGATTTACGGTGATACCTAGACAGTGAGTCAACTGAAGGAGATGGTCTCTGGCTGTTATTAATAGATGCCTGGTTGATGCAGTGAGAAGCCAGTCTAAATAAGGAAACACCTTGAATCCATCGATTGTTAGACGAGCTGCAACCACTGCCATACATTTGGTGAACACCCTAGGGGTTGTGGTGAGACCAAAGGGCAGGGCTCCAAACTGATAATGA
The DNA here is from genome assembly GCF_019279795.1 of Protopterus annectens. Classification (NCBI taxonomy): domain Eukaryota; kingdom Metazoa; phylum Chordata; order Ceratodontiformes; family Protopteridae; genus Protopterus; species Protopterus annectens. Next base: position 536,977,430 of record NC_056731.1, read on the forward strand.
CTGGCTCCCAGCTGGAAGCTAAGGAATCTTCAGGATTGCCTGTTCATTTTTATGTGCTATTACGCATCCTTCAGATCTATGGCGCATATCCAGTTGCCTTTCTGGATCAACAGTAGAATGGACTGAAATGTGACCATCCTGAACTTGGAGTTCTTTAGGAATTTGTTTAGGTAACCGAGATCCAAGATGGGTCTCAGGTCCCCTGTTTTCTTTAGCACTAAAGAGAACCCTGAGTAAAAACTGGATCCTCTTTGGTCTGGTGGGATCTCTTGGATGACTCTTTTGTCTAGCAGACTTTAGATTTCCAGAGCTGCTTGCTTCTGTTGATTGGGTGGAACATCGGGGAGACTTTTTCTTTTCCTTGGTGGATTTTGTAAAAAGAGAATAAAATGTCCTCTAAATACAGTTCTTTGCACCCATGTGTCTTTTGTGATGGCTGCCCTGTCTTCCAGGTGCAAAGACAAGCATCTCCAGACTTTCTCCAGAGAAGAACAGTTGGGCAACTTTTCAGGAATGCTGGAAGGGTCTGTCCAAGAAACAATATGGAGACCTTTGATTTTGCAGACCCCTTCTGCTGCTTGGGCAGCATCTTCCATTGTTATAATCCCCCCCTGACTCTGTGAGAAAGATGTCTGCATGAATCTTGAAAAGACCCTTGAGAATGTCCAAAACCACATTTCCTTATCACCATGCTGATTTCTGAAAGATTTCTGCAGGGTAGAAACACGGATTGCTACAGCAGATAGTCTTTCCATCTTGTTCACTACAGGAAAGTGTCTCCTTAATGGTGGGCCCAAGAAGGGAGGATCCATCAAAAGGAGCATTGATGAATGACACTTTAAAGGGCTGCACAAAGTCGCACAAGCACATCCAGGCATGCCTCCTAATGGATATGCCTGTACCCATGGCCTGTGGAGAACATTCAGCCAAGTGAGAGATTGACCTTATGGACACGTTTGATATACATTGTAGGGGGGGGCAGTCTCGAAGAATAAGGTTTTACTTCCTCCACTGATATGGATCCAGGGGTAGACATAGAGAGTTCCTTTATTAAGTCCCTGTGTAACTTAGTAAAATGTAGAGTATAAGAAAAAGCTCAACCTGATGAAAGATAGGTTGTGTCACTAGCTACGCAAATATGGTTTTAGCACAGTGGGAAAGAGAATATGTTTTAAGTTCATCCAGGTTTAATATAAATGTTATCCCATTATAAAAGATTTGTGGATGATATTTTTATGTTTTGGTGTGGGACCGTTGATGAGTTAATTGATTTTATGAAGTTTTTGAACTACAACACTCACTTCCTTAAAGGGACAATCCCAGCGTTTCTTTGTTTACATTCTGCAGTGTTTACATTGAGCAGTGTGTAATTCTGAGCATGCTCGAGACTTATCTGTGTAGGGTAGGGAAAGGGTTACCTACAGGAAGTTTCAGCCTTTTAATCACGGTCCTTTTTTTCCTGATCTACTCACAACACCTTTCGGTTGGGCCATTCATTATTTTAGCTTGTGGCTTGTTATTTTCAATGAAAGGTTATCTTCTAAATGTTTTTAATGACCTGCCTTCTCCTGATTTCTAGTTTCTGTGGAAAGGATTAGTACAGAATTATTCAGTCTTTTTTGAGATGTTAATTAGCTTAGCCAGTAGCTTTTGTCTTCGCCAAACAATACAACTTCAAGGATTTTACTCCTTGCTGCTACTTCTGTAGAAAGCATGTGTGATTCAAATCACAAACATTAGTACACTGAGTTCTCTATTCCTTGCATTTGATGTTATTTGGTGCCTGCTTTGGAATCTACATCGAATGCATTTTGTACTACAGCCAGGCATTGCATCTTGCTAAATTACTGGATTTGATTGTTGTCACATTCTTTTAATCTATGTATTTTAACAATCTGTGCAGATTTTATCATTCAAAATGAGAATGAAAGGATTTTTATAATGTGTCTGGTAGTACCATTCTCCAAAGAAGTATTATATCATTTTTTTTCTGTTACTTTCACTTGACCTATTATTTTTTCATGCTGAAGTCTGCATTTCCAACTATAGTTGCAGCCTGTTTCATTAGTTTAGTTGTTAGTCCTTCAGGCTGCGATCCAAATTTCTGTACTGACAGAGATTATACAGTAAAATGGCAGAACTGCCACTTTATTTGAGATGTATCACATACCTCTCCTTCATATCGCTGCAGTAAAATAATGAAAGCTAAATGTAATATTTTTCAGTACATGGTCTTGACTGACTCCTCTACTTGCTTTTCAACAGTTTTAAACAGTGAGAGTCCCATGAGTGATGCTGTCATACCTTGCATTGCATGTCTGCAGTGCATTTCTGATGCTACTTTCTGCTGCTTTATCACAATTCTGTTATACATTACTGCCTTTCTTTTTGTCCTGATCAAAATTCACTGTTACTTGACTTCCTTACCAATTATATCCTTGAATTTCTGAGCCCCTTATTTTCATTGCCAATTGTTCTAAATATAATACAAGTAGCAAAGGGGAGAGAGAGGACACCCCGCCCTGGTTCCTCTGCTCAAGCAGTGATTATCAGAAAGGACCCCCCCCCCCGCCCACTTTAGTTTTCACCTCTGATCCCTCATATATCCCCTCAGTCAAACATATAATTTTATCAGGATATGAAGCTGCTTCCATTGCTCTGCTCCCAAAGTCCCAGCCTACTCTGTCAGATGCTTTCTCTGCTTCAAGACCAACAACAGTGGTATTTTCTTACATTCTGCTTCCTTCTGGATCAGCAGTGTTCTTTTAATGTTGTCAAAAGTTTGCCTCCCAACCACAAAACCACACTGATCCATCAGCAACAAAAAGAACCAGGAACCAGAGATAAAATGAGAAACTGCAAAAACACACTGGTGGAAACAGGCGCGCAAAGCACAGTTTTTAGTGTAAACCAAATTTATTCTTCTGCTATTTGTCTGAAGACTTCATCAGAAACAAACACTCACAAAATATACAACCATATTTAAACCAAAGTAATTAATTAACCAATAGAAACACAAATGTATTAACCTTTAATGAGTTAATTGATGATGATTTATAGTATCAAATTATGGTATTGATTTGAGTAATTTTATGCTTGAATTGAACAACAGTTGTACTTTTTTGGAGTTTGTTGTAGGAAATTTTGGTCTCCGTGATAAATTTCTAGATAGAGATTTGGAGTGGGATGGTATAAAATGAACTTCTAGGATTCATAGGAGGGGGTGCTTTTAGTAACAGTTATGTCCACTTTAAAAGTGGGCATCCTGTGTATATTAAGAGAAACATTCCACATGGTCAGTACATCAGAGCTTCAAGGATGGTTAGTGATGATCGAGATTTTTTAAGTGAAGTAGAATTTATTAATAAATTGTTTTTAGAAAGAGGTTATACCATGGATTTACTTAATAGCACAGCTGATGAAATTAAGAATAGAATTAATAAATTGCCACCTATTATTACACATGGTTTTACTAATAAACAGAAAATTAATGAAGTAAGGGGATGAATCCTTGACTTCAAGTCTGGCTTCCAGATTTTGTTTGGTTATGAGTGTGGATTCGATGGCTATAAAAAGTATTGTTAAAAAATAACTGGAGAATTTTGTCAGGGCATGAGGATTTGGCAAAAGTGGTAGGTGATGGACCTTACTTTGTTGAAAAGAAAAGTGGTAATATCAAGCAATTGTTAGAGTTTTCAGAGACGAAAATTATCATGCCAAGTACTAACAAGGTTCATGGTACTTACAAATGTTTTAAATGTAGGATGTGTAGGTTCATATCAGAAGGCCCTTTTATAGATTTGGTACACTATAATAGAACTATTAGAGTACCGGGTAGGTTTGATTGTTTTCCACCGGAGTTGTTTATGTTGCTTTATGTATGTCATGCCCAGTATTTTATGTTGGTATGACTACTAGAAGTTTGGGTAGCAGAATTAGGGAACATACATATGCCATTAAAACACATGATGAGATGTTATATAAACATTCTGTGAAATGTATTGGTTTTAAGAAATGTACATTTGCTGTTCTTGATGTAGTACATAAGGATTTAAGGGGAGATGATTTTAAAAATCAAGTTGAAATGAATGAAGTTGAGTGGTAAATTCGTTTAGCTGCTCACCTTCCTCCGGGTTTAAATGAAGCTGCAAGCATAAAATGTTTTTTAAATTACAGAAAATCTGTTATCTATTCTGTCTGACTCATTAAGGGTTAATACATTTGTGTTTCTGTTGTTTAATTAATTAATTATTTTGGTTTAAATACGGTTGTATATTTTGTGAGTGTTTGTTTCTGATGAAGTGTTCACACTGATCCATATCTATCAATGTTCAACATCACTTTTGCCATTCTTTTAGCCGTTATAGACATAAACACTTTATAATCTTGGTTTAATATTGAAATGGGCCTGTATGAAGCTGGATCTTTACCCTCTTTAGGTATTACAGCTGCCACTGCTTTCTTCCAAGATGTTGGTACTTCTCCTCTTAAAATACTGTTAAACAAAACCTTCCACGTCTTTATCGTTTTTTCCCTTCTAACTTCCAAACTTCCACAGGAATACCATCTACTCCTGGGGATTTTCCTGTAGATTGGTTATACATCACCATTGTTATCTCATGTCCTCTTATCCTAACTCTTCACGTAGTACTTACCTATAAATTGGCGAAGATGCCTGGATAATGAATCCAGGGTGAGACTAGGATAAAAATGTACCCCATTGCCTTGATGACCATGACCTGCAGTTCACCTAAAGCTAATTATTTTCATTTCGGAAAGTTTTCTTTTTTGCAAGGGTCTCCCAAATCATGTGGCATGTGAACAAAAAAAGTATAGTGTAAGCCAACAGTGATGCTTCATGTACTGAGAGGTGGTCAGACATGCCACACTGCCATAAATCATTCATTATTTCCTCTACTTCCTACTTAGCCTCATTGCAGAGGCATAGTCGATTTGATGCTTATCTTGAATAGGATTCCAGTGAACTGCCAGGCACATAGACAACACAATACAGTAAGAGCAAGTGAAGAAGTGTAATTTCACCACACATTATCTCATTGTATCTGGGAGGAAATGCAGTATCAAAATTCATAGGCAGGTTGTACAGATTCAGATAAAGTGACACCATTTAGAAATGAACTGGGGAGATAAGTAATGCAAGGCACTAATGTTTACTTCATGACTGTGCTATTTCAGATAAAATTTAGCATGTAGCTAATATGAAGATTCTGGTCCTCCAGAACAAGCTAAGTACAATAGTGTTTTCATTCCTAATCCCATGACAAAGGTATAGCATACTCAATAAGTGATCTAAGGCAGGCTTTAGCACTTCACTGATGCGAAATGAAACATTTCCTCCAGTAACCCATTTAGCAGTTTCTCATTGCCTGCACAAGCACTTTACTGACACCAAATGAAACATTTCCCCCAATGATCCTTTGAGTCATTTGTCCATGTCTCCATAAGCAGTCAACTGTCATCAAATGGAACACTTCCCCCAGTGATCCCAGGACAAACACTTTTACTAAGATCAAATGAACCACTTCTCCCAAGTACACATTTAGTATTTTGTCCATGTAGGCCCAAGCACTTCACGAACATCATTTGAGATATTTCCGTCGGTGATCCATTTCATAGTTTGTCCATGCCTCCAAAAGTACTTCACTGACACCAAAAGAAACATTTCCCCCAATGGTCCCCTCAGTAGTTTGTCCATGCCCACACAAGAACTTCACCGACACCAAATGGAACATTTCCACCAACGATCCCTTCAGTAGTTTCTCTATGTGTGTCCATCCACTTCACTGACACCAAAAGTAACATCTCCCCAAAACAATCCCTTCATTAAGTTGTCTTTGTCTGCACAAGCATATCACTGACACCAAGCAAAACATTTCGTCCCAAAATGTCAGCAGAAAGACTTTAGTGATGACAGAATGAATAATTTCCTCACATGAACCCTTCTATAGTCGGTCCATTACTGCTGAAGTCACTCCCTGGCACCAAATAAAACATTTCCCCCAATAATCATTTCAGTAGTATGTCCATTTCTGTATAAGCAATTTTATTGACACCAAAAGAAACATTTCCCCTATGACCCTTTTTAGTAGTTTGTCCATATCTGTACAAGTACTTCACTAACACCAAATCAAACTTTTCCCCCAGTGATCCTTTCAGTACTTTTTCCATGTATGCCCAAGCACTTCTGTGGCACCAAATGGAACATTCCAATCCAATGATCCCTTCAGTAATTTCTCCATGTATGCCCAAGCACTTCTGTGGCACCAAATGGAACATTCCAATCCAATGATCCCTTCAGTAGTTTCTCCATGTATGCACAATCACTTCACTGATGCCAAATGATATATTTCCAGCAAAGACACCTTCAGTAGTTTGTCCATGTCGGCCCAAGCACTTCACTGACATCAAATGAAACATTCCCCAGTGATCACTTTAGCTAAGAGGTCAAGAGGTATGCAAACCTCTTAACTGCTGCTGCCACTGCTGGATCAGTCTTACCACTCACAGCAAAACATAATTGTGGATCAGAACATGCATGCTAACACAAATACTGTTGTTCAAGCAACTTTGCAATTTCGATGTTGAGCTAAGAGGTAAAGAGGTATGCAAACCTCTTAACTGCTGCTGCCACTGATCAGTTGCTTTCACTCTTCACATTTGTGCGCGTGCACACACACACATATGTGCACACACTTTTTAAGTTTTTTTTTTTTTTTTACCTTTACACTCGCAAACAACTGTTTTTATGAGTCTAAGTATACTGGCCTCTGGAACATTTCAACAGCATAAGGGAGATGCCATAGGAGTATTCCAGGCAGCAGCCATTCAGATTCTCTGGCATTTCCTGGCAGCAGTGTGCACCAAGGTAGATGATTACATCCACTTCCAGCAACAGTCATGGATTACTCAACTGACATGCAACAATTCTGTGCTATAGCCAATTCCCCTGCATCCTCAGTGCAATAGAATGCACCCACTTTCCATTTAAAACCCCTGCTTTACCTGATCCTAAAATGTACATCAAAAGAAAGGGGTGTAAGGTTGTGTGCTCAGCAGATCCCTCATTACTAATGTCATGATGACACACTCTAGTAGTGTCCATGATGCTGCAGTATGAAGAGAGAGTGGTCTGAGGGCTGCTTTCCAACATGGTGAAATACCTGAGGGACTACTAGTCAGTAAGTAAAGGACCACAGCTATGATGTAATCAGATTCCACACCTGTCAACATTAATCAGGAGGGCAACATATGTCCTGATGGTATGATTTTAGGCCAGTAACACTCTTACCTCATTTGGGGAGGCAAGGGTGGCCCACCTTGGCATTCCTCACCCTCTCATAGCAGCAGTCTGTAGGCTGCACAGAGGGTCATGCTAGAGTAACATCACTGCTGGGCCTCACTGGAGCTTTTGTGACTGCCCAGAGCATTGATCATGTTTGGTAGGTCTGTTCACACTTCATTCTTCCAGACCACATTGCCCGTCCATCCAAGAAGACTGCATTTATGCTGTGGAGGATCCTTGATTATAATTTCATTCTCCCTGTGTGAGAAATTCTCTTCTGTACTTCTGACTGACATCTGGGAGACAATGTGATTTGCAAATGTTATACTTTATATGGAGGCTCACATATTGATATGATGGTGTTACAAGCATATGCCAATTGACTATCTCACCTCTCATTTACAATACAAATCTGTGGTAAACAATCAGTTTTATTTGTATTACTGTTATGAATAGATAATCAGAATACATATGAAAAAATGTCTGAATATGTAACATATAAGAGTAACAACATCATCACATGTACAATTCATTAAAAAGTTGCATAGGTCACGTGGGATTTGAACACATGGCAGTGGCTATCACAGCAAGTAAGGGACAACCACACAACCAATGTTCCATAGCAATGGTGTTCCACAGTTATATGCACATCTAAACAGAATGAGCACATGTTCTCCAAGAATGTCAGATGCCTGTCATATACAGCCACAGTCAGTGATACACATTGTAACAAATGTTACTCTCATAAAATGGTATGCAGCACACATATAATGATAGTTATATAGAGACAGTGCAGATAAAACTCAGCATATTAAAATGAACTGTTATGCACTCGTGGCAACATATCAACAAAATAAGCGGTGAACCATGCTCATGTGCTAACAGCTACTACTATATTATTAAGCATCAGAAAGCATCTGTAAACTAGTCAGTGAACATACAACTTACGGAAATCCTCAGAAGACATTGATTTATATTCACATACCACAGATATTGCAGGTTAGTCAGAAATAACACTGCAGATATATTTTCATTCCATCCGTATCTATAACTCACCGAGACTGGTTCTTCTTTACCTATATGTTAGTACTGCACATGGGCAAAATCTCCTTGTCATTAGAGGTTTTTTACCAATCTCTTTATGTATATTGTTGAATTATGTCTCACTCCTGTATGCCACAGACAGATTATAATGCAGACAATTTGCCAAAAAAAAGGACTGACAACATTTATAAGTTGATTAATACAGATTAATAATAAACATATATGATAATAGTAATCTATTCCACCACAGTGCTGGCAGGTGACCGGTTACCTTTGAAGCTAGCTGTACATCAGCTATACCTTAAAGTGAGTTAGAAGTTTGATAAAACAAATGAACACAGTAATTAAGACTGTCCATAGAGATTCATGCAATATAATAGAAGTAAATAGATATATTACTGTGCAGCTCAATTAATAACAGATAAAGTCTTACCACAAAAACAACAGAGGGCAGTAAGGGAAAGGAAGGGTAGAAATCGAATGTCATCATGGAAGCATTGAACAGAAAAAACTGTAAAGCAATTAAGACAAGAAGTGTCACTGCTACAGTATAGAAGAAGGAATAGATCAACAAAAATATCAGATAGATATGATAAAAACAGTGAGCAGCATCAGAACAGACTGCAAATAATAAGCTAAAAATATCAGCATAGGCAGAAAAACTAAGAAGATATGTAGATAAATATAAAGGAAAACTACAAAATAAGCAATTTATTTTGATGACCCAAAAAGTTTTATAGAGAACTGGAAAACATGTAAAAGGAATTGAAACACCACCACAAGAAGAAGAAATAGATACCTTTTGGAGAAATCTTTATGAAGATCCTGTGGAACAGAACAAAGATGCATAGAAGAAGTAAAAGAAAGAATAAGAAGTTCAAATGTATGGGATATAAAATGGGATGTAGTAACAACCAGAGAGATTGAAAAAAAGCTAAGAAAAGCTCCCAATTGGAAAATCCCAGGCCTAGATGCAGTACCTAACTTCTAGCTAAGAGTATTAACATCTATACATGAAGATTTCGCCATGAGTAAGAGCTGTTTATAAGAGCATTCTGAACAGACACCAGCCTGGTTAACAACAGGAAAAACAATACTCCCACTCAGGTACAAGTATGACTCTAACATTGTCAGTGTTGGTGTGAATGACTTGAGACATACTTCCCTGGACTATATGAAGAGAGACATGATTGAGCTCTCAGAGTATTTGCTCCAGGCAGGTATGACCCTAGCCCTAAGCAGCATCATACCTTCACCAAGAATGATACCACAGTACCAACAAAAAATGATTGACTTCAACAATTGGCTTAGTTTCTGCTGTCTTTCCAAGGGGATCCAGTATCTGTCTGCCTGGGACGACATGGTTGACGGGCCTCAATGCTTTGCCAGAGATGGTCTCCACCTTTCACCGCTGGGGTTCCGGATCTTAGACAAGGCTGTTGCCTTCCCCATTCCGCCTTTTTTAGGCTATGTCCCAAAGACAAATCTTCCATCATAAAAGATCTGTCAAAAAGCAAATTGAAGATCATGCTGCTCAATGCTAGGAGACTTAATCTGAAAATGCACTCACTGGAGGCTCTGCTTACAGTGGAAGATGCAGATGTCTGTGCAGTCACAGAAACATGGTTCAGGGCTGTGGAGAGCACCCCTGCCTTACCAGGCTGTACCTCATTCCACACTTTCTCGCCCCAAAATGAGGTCAGAAAGACTAAGAGTGGTTGAGTCTTTATCTTCATTAAGGACAGGCACACCTCCAGACTGGGTTACCAGCATGACACACTGGAATTACTCCAGGTGCAACTGACAGTTGGAAGACACCCATCCAAGTTATAACCAGCTATAAACCCCCTCCATGTCTCCGCACACTCACTTCTCGTAACTGGACCTACCTGACTCAGTCAAGGTACCCCCTAACACCCTGATCCTTGGTGACTTATACTACCCTGCCATAGACTGGAAGAACTATTCCTGCACTAATACACTCACCCAATGATTCCTTGACTTCATCAATTCTAACACATTAGACCAGCTGGTCTAATCCCCCACAAGGGGAGATAACATACTGGACTTGGTTCTCACCAACATGGCTGACCACTGCATCACTCCCATAGTATGTTCTTCCCTGGGGAGTTCAGATCATCTGTCTGTCTCATTCAAAGTTTCTGTCCCACCCCCCCACCCCAGCCATAATTAGGCTAAAAAACGTCTCAAAAGCAGACTACAACCTCCTAAGGGAGGGAATCAGCAGCTTCACACCACTGCCCCCCTCAGAGGATGCAGACAACTATGCTGAACAGTAAGCCAGTGCAGTATACAAGCACCTGTACAGCTGCATGGACTCAGCCATACCCAACAGAACTAAAACCTGCTCCTCCAGGAAACACAAACCTGTCTGGTGGACATCCTCTGTCAACAGGCTTTGTAACAAAAGGAAAAAATTGTTGTTCAAGGGTAAAAGGAACAAATTCCAAATTGGAAAAACTCCCTCCTCTGCCTCAACAAGCAAATTAGATCACTAGTGAAAACCTCCAAAGCCAATTATGAATTGAAACTAGCCTCTGAAACAAAGGGGAAACCACAAGTCCTTCTTCTGTTATGGTAGGAACCTCCATGGCAAAGTCCAAGTTTGTTCTGAATTAGTACTTAATGGTACAACTTACACTGATCCTGCTGACTTAGCAAGCCTGCTAGCTGATAGGTTCAGTGCAAACTTCACCCACTTATCGCCCCCCAAAGGCCCAGTTGACATTCCCTGATACTTGTCCCACACCTCACATCTCCATAGATCAAGTGCTAAAGGCCCTATCCAGGACAAAGAACACAGCTTCCATGGGACCTGATAGTATCCCAGGCTGTATTCTGCACCACCTCCAACAAGAACTAGCTTCACCATTGAGCATCCTATTCAACCACAGCCTACATAGTGAAAAACCGCCATTGTCATCCCCTTGCACAAAGGTGCTGCCACTGCTGACCTGGGAAACTATTGCCCCATTAGCTTGACAAGTCTGATATGTAACGTCATGGACCGTATTATTATGGATCTCTTAAACAAGGACATAGGCAATCTCCAAGTACTCGACTCCAACCAATTCGGATTCGTCAGGGGCAGATCTTGCCTATTGAACCTAGTTGACTTCTTTGAGACTGTCACCAATGCCCTGGATGAGGGAAAGTCATTACATACAGCTTAACTTGACCTGGCCAAGGTCTTTGGCACAATCCTCCACTCAGGCATCATCGAAAAGCTAGCACAACTTGGTGTTAATCCCTATATCATCAGATGGGTGGCCAACTGCCTCACAGATAGGACCCACAAGGTCAAAATAGGTGCCACCACCTCCAACAGCAGACCTGTCACTAGTGGTGTTCCCCAGGGATCTGTCCTGGGACCCTTACTGTTTGGCATCTGCGTCTCAGAGGTCCAGGCAAAGACAAAGGGCCTGTGGCTGACCAAGTTTGCGGATGACTGTAAGTTGGGTGCTGTCATTGACACCCCAAGAGGGTCCCACAGCTACAAATAACTGGTGCCACAGTCATGGCCTTAAGTTAAACGCAAAAAAGGTCTTACCATACCACAGCCCTTACTTATTACCACATCAATGGCAACCCCCTAAGCACACAACCTGTGGTGAGAGACCTGGGTACTCAGGTTGACAATATCACATTCGACCATGATATGGCAGCAGTTGTCAGAAAAGCCTTTCACTTGGTTCATCTCATAGATAAAGGGATTGCATCCAGAAAAAAAGGAGTTATTACCTCTCTGTACTCCTCCCTTATTAGACCTATAATTGAGTATAATGCCCTGTTTGGTATATACCTTTCCAAACACCTGCACAAACTGGCAAGGCTACAGAAATAGCTCACAAAGAGAATCCATGCCCTCCAACACGTGTACTATGCAGAACGGCTCAAATCACAGTCAGTCTACTTGGTATCATACAGATTGCTCACAGATGATCTGTGTCTTGCCTCAAAGGCATATCAGACCCTGCCTTACTAGAGATGCTCCATATCCATACATCTAACTCCTCGCGCATTACCCGCTCGATATGCCTAAATCTAATATGCAACATCAACAGAACCTGCTGCCCTGTCTCTTTCCATACATGACAAACAGAGTACCTCACTGACCCTCTTCAAGTGCAGTCCTGATGAGTGGATGTGGAACCACAAATTTGTCCCAGGGATTCCACCTTTGTCCCTCATTGACAGAGGTGACTGGTGCTGACTGAGGTTTTTTTTTTGGGGATAAACTCTTGGCTAGGCTTGCAAGGGCCCCAGGGCCATTAGCCTAGTAACCTGCTATGATCCTAAGAGTGAACCTTCAAGATATCCTAAAAACTATACACCAATAGCTTGCCTTCCAACGACGTATAAACTTCACACTGGAATTGATGCTAACAAGTTTATAGTCATTTAGAATTAAACTCAATCATGGCAATAGAACAAAATGGTAACAAAAGAATGTCATATGGAACAAACGATCATTGGTTGTTAAATAAAGTCAGAATGGAGAACTGTAAAAAGGGGAAAAACCTCTAGGGTCATTAGCCTAGTAACCTCCTATGAACATATTAATCAGTACACATATCTGTTATGTATACCCATAGGCATGCGCGTGCACACACACACACACACACACACACACACACACACACACACACACACACACACACACACACACACACACACAAAATGGCGAGGTCAAAGTGATGTAGCTTAAAATTTAGCTTATTGTGTGCAAACCTCATGAGGCTACAGTACTGTTGTTTAGCTTAGCAAAGGTGGGGGTCTTAACGGTAGAAGATAACCCATTTACAGCAAGTATCTGTCAGGCGGTGCCAAGGAAAGGTGGTGATCCCTGGAATGTAGTATGAGCAAAAACAGAATCTCCATAAGCTTCTCTGTTATCTCAGTCACAGTACCTCCTTACATGCCAAATATCTCCACCACATACTCATAGTAATGCACATCATCATTATCCCCTTCCCCCATTTTTCTACATGGGGTCAGAATGTCATGTGAACTATTGCATCCTCTTTTGATTCAATACCATTGTCCTACCTTCTTTGAGAGGCGTGCCTGAGTGTTACAGGTTTTTTCTCACATAATCCATTCCTCTCTCTGCTGGATGTCCTCATTTATTCTTCCCTGTTTCTCCCAAAACCTATTCAACAAATTGACTTTTGTTTTATTGTTTTCCTGCACATGTGTCTGAAATACTGTAATCTGTTTGCTTTGGCTTCTGCAATGATGTCATCATTTTCTTCCAGTGTCCCACAGTGTTCATTCAACCATCATCTAAGTCACTTTATTTCCGTCACTTCCACCTTCCCACAAATGCTCAGCCTTCACTGCCCAGGTTTCTGTATAATAAAGAAGTGTTGGTCATAATGTGGGTTTGGACGCCTTACTTTTTAGCTTCTTTGGCATTATTCTGTCACAGACTACCCCCTCAAACTCTGTGCCATTTCGCTGCAGCCCCCTCTGATTCTAAGTTCGACCTCCCCATTGAGACATGCCTTCTCCTCAACCACCCTCCCTAGATACTTGAAACTGTTATCCTGTTCTGCTATCTTCCCTTCAACTTCAGTTTTTTGCTTCTTCTGATTTCTCCATCTGCTGTTATGACAACTGTCTTGCCTGTATTAGTCTCAATTTCATTCTACGTGACTTCAGTTTTGTATTGATACCCAGTCGTTAGCTGAACTTCTTGTTCACAGTCTACTTGTCATGACACATCATCTGCGTACATTAGCTTTGCTGACCTGTCCCCTCCAACCAGTTTGCTAATGTAGTCCATCACCAGTATAAACAACAGTGAACTCAGAGCTGAGCCTTGATGCACACCCAACCCCATTAGGAACTCCTCTCCAAGTCCAAGTACTGTTAGTACTTGTGCCACTGGGTCCTTGTACATAGTCTGCACTAATTCTGTCAGTGTTTCTGGGACTTCAGTACACTACAGGAATGCCCAAATCAGTTTTGTGATATGCTTTCTCCAAGTCTGGGAATGCTCATTTGGACTCCTTCCTCATCTTTAGCTTCTTCTCCACTGTCTGTCTCACTGCCAACATTGGATTGACCACGCTACTTCCTGATCTGAATCCAAACTGCTCATCTCCTGTCTCACTTTCTGTTTATTTGTCTATCAGTCATCCTTTCCTGCAGTTTCTTGAAGTGTGACAGGAACTTGCTACCTCTATACTGCCTGCTGTTGTGAATGTGTAAGGTAATGAAAAAAAAAGCCAAGAACGTCAAGGGAACTTGATGTGAGATGCTATAACAAAGGACAGGGTAGCAAAATTACAAACTCTTGCATCACCATACATGGTTAGACTGCAGTTATATCCACACTAATCTATGAATAACAGCAAATTGGTTGAGATCCACATAAAAATTCCACAAGCACAAGACATTAATCAACATTTCAGTCTTCCACTGCATAGACTGTCTGTGACTGCAGGTTGTCTGTTTCAAGCAAACCAAGTATTTGATAAACTTTGAGAGACTAAGTGTTCTCATCATGGACCACAGTACCTAAGTAGGCTAATGGGATCTATTGTCACTAAGAACCTGAATCTTTGCAACTGTAGACCTTATGTGCAGAAATCCTTATCAGGAACTTCATAGGTAGGTGCTAGGCTATTGGCCCTAGGGCCTATATAAGCCTAGCCAAAACGTACCCTGGCTTTCGCCACCCAAGAAAATTATTCTCCTGTTCCACTGTCGAGCAGAGCCACAAAAGTGATCCCCGGGGTGAATTTCCTATCTCCCATCCAATCATCAAGATTTTTCTTGAAGAGTGCTAATGAGGAGCTTTGTTTGATATAGATAGGTAGTTTGTTCCAGAGTATGGGAAGTCTCTGGGACAGGAATCTATCCCTCCAGCATGTTCTGTTTATTGTGGTGACAAGGTTTAGGTCCCTAGAGCGTGTAGCTGTTAGGGATTGGGATTTCTTTAAGTGGAGCATGTCCAACAGCTCTGGGTTTGACATGGCTTTGTGTGTTAGGCAGAGATCGCCTCTGAGTAGGCGATATGTGGCGGAGTAAAGCTGCAGTTTTTTGAGATTGTCTGCATAGGGTATCTGTTTGAGACTGGTAATCCTCTTTGTGAGGTATTTCTGTGGCCTTTCCAGTTGTTGTAGATGTCTTGTGAGGTACATACCAAAAGGGGTGTTGTACTCTATAATGGGTCTAATGAGTGATGAGTAGAGGGGAACAATGACAGAAACCTTTTGTGATGAGGTGTGCCACGTAGAAGGATTTCTTGACTACTGTGGCAATGTGATTATCAAAGGAGAGACTACTGTCCACCTGTATCCCAAGGTCTCTTACCACACTATCAGTGTTAACTAGACTACCGCCTATGTGGTAGTTCATGGGTACAGAGTTTTTACCAAAAGGGATGACAATGCACTTTTTGGCATTGAGCTTGAGGCCATGGCTTTGACACCAGGCATCTGTCTCAGCGAGGCCCTTTTGCAGGATGTCCACATCTTTTGGAGTTTTGATTATGGCTCCTAGTTTGCAGTCATCTGCGAACTTTGTTAGCCAAAGACGTTCTGTGTTAGCCTGTACTTCACAGAAGTAGATACCAAACAGGAGAGGACCCAGGACTGAATCCTGTGGTACTCCACTTTTCACTGGTCTGAAGTTGGATTTGGGTCTGCTACTTTCACAGTGTGGGTTCTGTCAGTGAGGCAGTTGGCAACCCATCTTGTGACATAGGGATTTATACCTAGTTTAGTGAGTTTATCTATAATTCTAGAGTGGGGGATGGTGTCGAAAGCCTTGGCAAGATCTAGATAGGCTGTGTGAACCACCTTACCCTCATCTACGGCTTTGGTGACTGCTTCAAAGAAGTCTATCTGGTTTATGAGACATGATCTGCCTTTTACAAACCCGAACTGGGTGGGGTCCTGAGTTTGGAGATTACCAGTGTCATTGTTTATAAGTTCCATGATAACACGTTACATAGCCTTGCAGACCAGGCTCGTTAGGCTAATGGGGCGGTAGTTTCCAGGGTCTGTGGTGGCTCCCCCTTTGTAGAGTGGGATAACCATCGCTGTGCGCCATTCAGTGGGCACATAGCCTGAGGTGAGGCTATGTTTGAACATGGTACTTAGGTGGGGTGCCAGTTCGTTCTGTAGTTCATGTAGAACACAGCCTGGGATGTTGTCAGGTCCCATGGATGATGTGTTCTTGGCTTTGGATAGTGTGTTTTTTACCTGTGCAGCCGTGATTACAGGTACTGTGCATTCTTCCGGTATAGAGATGGGCCCTATAGGGGATGACAGGGGGGTAAAGTTAGCACTGAACCTATCTGCCAGGATGCAGGAAGTCACAGTTAAAACACTCATGTTCCAGAACCTTTAACCTCAAACAAGACTGGACTAACCTAAAAGTACACAAAGTACAAACGCATACACACATGCACAAGCAAATAGTCTACTAAATCCATCCCATCAAGAAATTGACCAATCATGATGTATTCAGTTAAAACAAACAGAACTGAAATAAAAAGAAATAAAAAATGGTGGATGATCCCATCCAAGAGTAAGTAACCACCCACACATCCACATCAAAGTTAAAATAGGAAACTTTTGGAAAACAAATAAATAAAATGTTACAACCCATAACTGTGTAGTAAAGATAAAAATACAGCAGACTTACACAAAATACACAAGTTGTCCCCATTTATTCCTCACCATGCACCCATAGAACAGGAGCTGAAACCACTGATTTATCACAGCCTTACAATCTCTCAAAAATAAAAAGTTGCACTTACCTGTAATACCCATCTCCTATCTGGTATAATTATGGTTCGCACAGACTTCTGGTAGTAGTCTTCATTTACAAAGGTGATAATTTCAAAATAATTCCTTCAAAAAATTAGCAATGTAGCCAATATCCATCTAACAAGGCAGGGGTCAACAGGACTATTTCTCCTTTTACAAGAGAAAAGATTGCAAGAAACTCTACTCCAGCTTTTCACTCTGACTGTGTGCGTTCTCAGCTGAGCCAAAAATCCTGCAAGTTTAAAGCATGTCATACCTCTTACAGAGCCATACCCCACCAATAATGGCTTCTGTGCCAGTTTTCTTAAAAAGAAATTACAATCCCTTAATTGTGAAGTATTGATAGTGGTGGGGGGGGGGGGGGGGTCTGTCAGACCCAAGGAATGAATCTCTGTCTCCATCACCTCATTAATGTGAATGGGGACATTTTCACTTATTTTCAGTGTCTCATTGAGATGAATGGAGAAGTTTTTACTTGCCTTCACACCTACTGCGGTATTGTCTTTGCCACAGAAGTTTTGTTTCAACTGAAGATTCAAGTGATTAATGATCTCCAGCACTTAGCTAAGAATAATGAGACGAAGTTTATAGTACATTTCTTAAAAGCTCAAATAATATGACTTTCCTTACCACATAATGTAACATTTCATGAAAATTGTTATAGTAATTCTACAGTGTTAGTTTAAATGTAGGCAGTGGCAGAATTCATAAAAGTTGTGAACTGTGTGTGAAGATGAAAACTGAGAACTGAAAGCAACAAAATGGTGACACAGACTGACTGACTATTTCAGAATACTTTGCAAATCTTTTTCTACTAGGATCCATGTAGATGACTGTATGGTCACTGTCCCTCACTAGCACATGGCAAGTGATAATAAAATCAATCTTCTACAGTAACTGAGGCATTCTGTACTAGTACTGAAGCTGTGACCTAGTAGTCAAGTAAAATCATGCATGCAAAATAATTGGTCAATGCTGCTCTGCATTCCAGAGTCATCTAAATTAGGAAGGTTTGTACCATGAAATAAATAGTCTGTCGGCAGCAATAGTGTCAGCAAACTACTGCACAACATATTATCACCTAAAAAGTGTAAACCTTAATGCCCACACTGTAGCCTATTACAAAATGGTTTGCAACTGAGGGGAAGATGCAGGTTCCGTATCCTGCCAGGGGGCAGAAAGTGGCTGCTGGATAACATCGTTCTCAACAACTCAGAAGCTGATAATAAATGGAAATGTTGAGGCAAATGGTTTACAAAGTCAATGTCTGGTTGCTTGGTAGAATGACAGTCATAGTTGGGTCACACGTTCAAGTATAGCTTGTCGGCTTAGAGGTATGATTCTCAGTTTGGGCATGAGAGGTGCTAGGTTCATATCCCAGACAAGCCCATTTTTTCTACCCAGTCTTGCTTGATCTGTTGCACATGCACAAAACAAACAGCACCAGAAGCACTAGATTCAGGGGATCTGAGCTTCTCTTTTGACATGAACAGAGTATACTAAATAGACAAGTATGTGTCTCAAAGGATTCCCACACTATGGAATCGTGTCCACAACCATGTTCAATAAAAACCTTGACAGTTTGATGGGAAATTATTAAAAGTCTGGCCTCTGTCAATTATGGATCAAGGATCTCAATAATAAAAGTATTAACCTACCACATCCCCTACAGATGCACACACAAACCCATACCCTCATATATATATATATATATATATATATATATATGTATGTATGTATGTATACAGTCACACACACACACCTGCATACATACAGACACAAACACAGAGAAATGCACACACATATATATATATATATATATATATATATATATATATATATATATATCCACAAACACAAAAACATTTTATATATATATATATATATATATATATATATATATATATATATATATATATATATTTATATACACACACACACACACGTTACATAATTTATACACACACACACATATTTATATATATATATATATATATATATATATATATATATAGAGAGAGAGAGAGAGAGACAGAAATTTTATATATGTATATATATATATATATATATATATAATGTGTATGTAACGTGTGTGTGTGTGTATATTTATCTATTTATACTCACATAAACACACATACACAAGCACACTCTTAGATTCTCATAAATACACATACATGCACAATCATTTCTCAGGTCATTTACATCCACACGGACTGTGACTGAGTCATACTGGTACTTGTGGTTCATTGATCTGAGTGCGTACATAATGTGGTGGATCCAGTCCCCTGATAAGCAACAGACCATGACTTTCTCCATACTCAGCCTTGTGAGAGGGACATCAGTGTGTCTCACGATGGAGTCTCCAATGACCAGAATGTTGGATTATGTGGTGGCTTGCCTTATGAGCTAAGAAGCAGACCCTCCATGAGATGCAGCTGTATGTGTTGATGTGAATGTTGCTTTGAAAGAGTCCATTCAGGGCTGCTGAGGCTATTTGTTATGTGTACTTTGTCTAGAATGTCTTTGGGGTTTTGGAAGGTTACATTTAACCGTCTGAGCATATGTGGGGTTAGTGTGTTTGCTTTGAATTGTGTGTGATGGGTGCAGTATGTGTACTACTAACAACCTTACTGACATTAGGAGTGATTTTATTTGAGAGCTTTGCCTCCAGTGACATTATGTAAATACATCTCTCTCTTACTATATCAGTTTGTTTGAGAATTAACTGGTTGCCACTAAACATAAGGCAGTTTCTACACTGCCTCAGGATGTCCAGATCCCCCAAGCTAGTAAAACAGATAGTGGGAAAGTTCATATTAATGGCAATAAACCCTTTTTGATTGATTAGACAGTTGGAGTGAGAATATAAAGGAATGTCAGGAGTATCCGGTTTGCAACCACGGGGGGCAGTGCTTGTCACTGCAAACTAGCTCTCCTGTGTGCAACTAGGTATTGGTGAAATTACAATGGTGCTTTTACATGAAAAATGTCAACTCAAGGTGTCTGTGGATACACAGGGCACTGCTGAACACTTGAGTGGAAGCTAATAAGTAGACTTTGAAGATTTAGGGATGAATTGTTTAGGCAGATATTCTCAAGTTAAAAGCAAATGAAGCAATACTTACTGAAAAGAAAGAAAGAATTAGCTTATAAGAATGATGAAAAGAGAGGAGTCACCTGAACAGCTATTTCCTGATTACTACTAGTGTTGGTCTCACCACAACTTCACTCTGCTGTTTTACAATTCTCTTTTGCTGGTTCTCTCACCAGAAGCAAAACAGTAGCACCAATCCCAAGATGAGAAGTAGGCCACAGCGTGTTTGGTGATCCACAGTCTTGTCCCAGATGATGTAAGGGCCTGTAGGCTTGCTGTAGCCCTTTCCTGGTAGATGCTTTGAATACCAACCAGACAATCAAGAAGGTCAAGCACAGACACTCACTTCCCAGTCTGAAACAGTCAGCAATCAATGCACTCTGTTCCTTTTCCCGTCAGGAGCAAAATATAAGCAGAAATTCCAAGCTGGCACCTATGAAGCAGTTATTAGGCTTTCCGTTGATCAGCAGCCCCCAGGAAATAATGTCCCTATTCTGTCTCATTCTCTCACCAAGAGCAAAACATAGAAACTAATCCCAAGGTGATTGCTGAGAGGCAAAATGTGGGCTCTCCAATAATTGGTGGTCTTGCAATAGATGCTGAAGATTTTAAAGGTGAGTTGGAGTAATATGTTAATATCCTAAGAGATGCAGTGTGCACTAAGCAGTTAGATATGAAAGATGGGGTAACCTAAGGCATGAGCTATGTAAGTGGATAGCCACTAATTTTAAAAAAGCAAGATAGACTGGAAACTGGTGGGCACATTGTATTCTGGTTCTATGATATACAGTGTGATGGCCAATTAATTTAAATATTTGAAGGGGAATGATTTAAAAAAAAATGATAATTTTGTGCTTAGTCACAATAGCTGATGAAAGAGAAGAGGAAAGGAGATATGTGGTGAAATTAAATATAGGAGCCTGATTTCCAGGCCCAAGTACAAGGTTTATGGCAAACTATGTTTGCTGATGATTGCAAATATTGAGCAATCGTCATCTCTCCTAGGGACACTCAGATACTCTAACAGCAGCTTGACAGTGCCAAATGTTAAAAAATGCAGTATGAGTTTATTTGGGAAAAAGCACTTTCTGAACCTATGCAACATCAAATGCATCCTAATCAAAGTGAAATAGTTATCAGAGACCTAGGTACCTACATTGACAGCATACTTTTGACCAAGTCGCCACCATAGTTTTCTGAATCATTCCAGTTAGCCAATCTAATTTCCAAAAGGATGTCTTCTAGACCACAAGAAGTCATAAATGCCCTTTATTCATCTTTTGTCAGGTCTGTTGTTAAATATAATGCCATATTTTGCTTGCCCCATATCTCCTTACCTTATATGAAAACCAGTTTCTCACTGGATTTCAGTACCCAAAAGGCCACACTATCACCCCAGCTGTAAGTCCTTGCACCACTTACCAATCATACAGCACTGTGACCAGCCCCACCACCTGTTCACTCTATCAGCATACCAATCCCAGAGACATTAGCTCCAGATCTAAACGGTACCATAAACTTATAAATAAATTCCTGAAATTTATCACTAGGTTTAAACCTAACCTCACACTTGGTGGTGATATCCACCCAAACCCTGGCCCATCCACTCCAGATAAATTTACCCCCTCTACTTGCAATCCAAGTTATAAACCTACAATTAATAGGCCACCTAACTCTTTCCTGGCCTGTCACCTCAACATTAGAAGTATAAACAACAAGGTACATGAACTACATGCATCCTGGCTGTCCACTCCCCTGAGATACTCTGTTTATCTGAAACCTGGTTAAAACCTAACACCACAGATAGTGAAGTTTTACCACCCGGGTATAACATACTCAGGCTAGATTGATTGTGCTTCTAGGAAGAGGGGTGGGGTAGCTGTTCTCTATAAATCTGTGTTAAACATCACCATTGAAGCTATACAACCACCTCAAATTTATAACTTAAAGATTCTTGCCAACAAATTGCAACTTAATAAAAATAAATGTATTAATATCATCTGCATGTGCATTCCCCCAGGAAATAATATATCTATACTTGAAGATACCCTTCACTGGCTATCAAGTAACTAACCCCAAGAAACCTTAGTACTCAGAAATTTTAACATAGACTGGAACATCTGTTCCTCAGAATCCCCAACCACCCATGTTAACCTGCATGCATTTACACAAATCGTAACCACCCCTACCAGGATAGGAAAACCTAACCATAAAGAAAGCATACTTGATTGGATACTTATCAATAGTCACCCCCAACTGTACACCTCTGGGGCCCTCCCTGATGACTTAAGTGATCACCTTCTTACCTATATAATTAAGCATAAAGCCATCAACCCCCACCAACCCATACTCAGATTGGTAAGAAACAAAAAGAACTTTAACCTTGCCAATTTCCAGCAGGAATTAAACTCATGACAATGGTCAATTCTAAAACACTTCCCCTTAGAGGAAGCAGTTGTATACTTCAACAACAAATTCCTTGAGATCTTTGACTCTCATACACTTGTTCGCTCAATAAGAATAAAGGCAAAAACTGCAACATGGCTTTCCAAAGAGTCCAACCTAAAAATCACCCTTAGAAACAAAGCATGGGCAATATGGCGTACTACAAGAGACCCCCAAGATCACATTAAATATAGGCAATCAAGGAATGAGACTAAAAAATCCATTTTACAAGACAAAAAAAAAACTACTACTATAATCTACAGCAAGTAAATCAAAACAACCCTCAGAAGTTTTGGGCAGGTTTAAATAAACTGTTACATCCTGGACAAACTTCCACCCCGACCCCTGCACCCATTGATAAACCACCTGAGGAAGGCACAGTTTTAACTGATTCTTTACAGAGACAATCCAAGCCCTAGCTAGCCAACTACCGTCAAGCTCCCCTGACCCTGAGGACACCACCTCTAGTAACCAACTCTCATTCAGATTCCAACCAGCTGCCACTTCACTTATCCGTACCTTGATCAAAAAATTAAAATCAACTACTCTCTCTGCTGATCTACTCCCTGCCGAGTATCTACAAAAAGCAGCTGATGTCATTGCTTATCCCATCTCTATACTAATCAATCGAACCATAGTAGAAGCCAAAATCCCCACCATCTGGAAAATATCCTGTGTAATCCCACTTCACAAAGGAGGCAGCTCTACTGAACTATGTAATTATAGGCCAATAGCTATATTATCTCAACTTGCAAAAATTATGGAAAAATGTATTCATAGACAACTGTTGTACCACCTAATTCAGAATAACCTTATGGCAGACTCCCAGCATGGCTTCCGACCTCACCACAGCACTACTTCAGCCCTCCTAGCCTTCTCCAACACCATAAACCATAATCGCAACAATAATAACATATCCTCTGCCCTCTTCTTGGATCTCTCTAAGGCATTTGATATGGTTGATCACCAACTTCTAATCCGCACCCTAAAAACATTCTGTCTAGATACTAAAGCCCTTCAGTGGTTCCAGTCTTATCTGAGTGGCAGACAGCAGGCTGTCCTTTGGCAAAACAAACTATCTAACCTCCTACCCAACTGCCTTGGTGTACCCCAGGGTTCTATACTAGGGGTCCTTCTGTTCTCCATTTTCATCAATGACCTTTATACTGTTATCCCAAAAGTCAGCTGTATCCAATACGCTGATGACTCAACCCTGATCTGCTCGGCCACATCTCAGACAGAACTATGGTCAGCTACCCAGAATACTTTCAACATGATAGAAAACTGGCTTTCTGATCATCTGACCTTAAATCCTAAAAAAGCAAAACTGTTACTTTTCTCACTTACTCATAAGTCTACTGCATTTACCTTTACCATAAAATCCAATAATGGCACTATAATCTCCCCAGACACCTCTACAAAACTACTAGGTGTTATCATAGATCATCTTAAATTTGACCTGCACGTTAATCAAACCATCAATAAAAAACTAGGGTCATTTTACAGGATAAAAGCTTTCTTAACCCCACCTGCTGGAATTGCTATAAGTTGCTCTCACTTACTTTCAAGTCTTCTGTATGCATCCCCTTTACTCTCTAATTTAAACAAGTCTGTCCTCAACAGACTGTCTGCTACAACCACATTGCCAGATTTACCACTGATCTGCCTTATAGAACACACCACTGTATGAATCTAAACCAGCTTGGGTGTCTAGAACTGCCCAGCTTGATCCAGTATAACCAACTGATTATGGCATATAAAATTCTTTACAATCCGGACAGTACTCCTGCACTAAAAAACATTATCACCCCCTATAACAGTCCCAGACCTCTTCGATCTTCTAACAGACTTGCTAGATCAGACTATCAAAATTAATAACTCAGCCGGTGACTCTCTCTTTGCCAACTCTGCAGGTAGAGCCTGGAACTCACTCCCAGCTGATTTTACTTTACTTACCACCCTGAGTCAGTTTAAGGTAAGACTCAAACAATATTTGGCCCTAAACTGGCTATGTCAATGTATCAAACCAGACTAACTCTCCTCTACTGTGAGTCAATAACTATAATTTAGCTTAGTTGTTACTTAATCCAGATTTACACCCGGGATTATCTCTAACCTTGGAATATGTATAACTTGTTAAGTATGTAACCACTGTATATATTGTATCTGTAATCTTAACTGCTTATCTTGGAGCTTTTCTCCCTGGGCCTCCGCTGAAAATGGACACGAATCCAGTCGGACTATCCTGGTCAACAATTGTAAAATAAATATAAAATAAAATTAAAAATCTTAAGCATGCATGTCTCCAAAATGATTCTAGGGCCAGTGATACAGCTCGGGGATTTTATCCTCTGCAAATGTCTGTTCAACTAATAGCTAAAGTAAAGCACCTCCATTGCTGCATAATGTAAGGGGAGTAGCACCCACAAGCACCCATCATGTTAATACTCATTTACTGCCAGTCATCCCATATTCATCCCTCTGACCAGCTTCTTGCTCTAAATATGACAAAACTAGTATGTCTTGTTACATTGTTATATGGACCAGTTAATTTTGATTCATGCTTAATTGTTTTTGACTATATTTAACTCCTAGAGGTTTGATAAGATCATAATGCCTAGCTACCTTTTTACTTAACCACTGCTAAACCAAATTACAAACACAAGAAATGTCTGTCATTTGGAATCCAGATCTCTATAAACCAGGGTTGCCAGATTTCTCAAGTAGGGACAAGACAAAAAAGGTCTTTTGTACGGAACAGTAGGCAGCAGTAGACACTTGTGCATCAAGCAGAAGTGGCGCCGCTTTGCAATTTATGATTGGCCCGTATACCGGTATACGAGCCAGTCAAAAATCACAAAGCGGAGCCTATTTTGCCGGGATTTTCAAAAGACATTGTGGGACTCAGGAATTGGGTTGCTGAACTCGGGACAGTCCCACTCAAATAGGGACGTCTGGCAACCCTGCTATGCACTCATATATGAAAAATATACTCTTTCATGCAGAGAAGCATTAGGACAAAAGTCCATTCATTTTATTCCATTACATTTCATCTAAACATACTGTTTCCTTTAATCACTATCAGCCTATCAACCTGGTAAAAGGCATTCAGCACTTTTTGTGTCAGACATATAGAATGCCTACCCAGTTTTGTGTAGTTTTTCATGGCTGGCTTCACTTTTTAAGTATTAGCATACATGGTGTTCCACAAGGCTCAATTCTTGGTCCTCTGCTCTTCACAGTCCTGACCAATAACCTACACAAAGCTACTAACCTTATTTCCATCGTACAATATTTTTGTATGCATGTATATGGAGCTTTTCTCCCGGGCCTCCATTGAAAAAGGGCTCATCCTCGCCCAATGGACTTTCACACTTAAACTGCAAATAAATAAGTAAAATATACAGATGACTACACTGTCGTCTACATCCACACCTGCCCTAAAACAACTACAAGACAATACTCAAAAATCATTTACTGCCATCGAGTCTTTCTTAGAAAAATACCAGCTCATCCTTAATCTCAACAAAACCAAACTAATGCTGTTTCCTTACCCACATTTTGTATGCATGTATATGGAGCTTTTCTCCCGGGCCTCCATTGAAAAAGGGCTCATCCTCGCCCAATGGACTTTCACACTTAAACTGCAAATAAATAAGTAAAATATACAGATGACTACACTGTCGTCTACATCCACACCTGCCCTAAAACAACTACAAGACAATACTCAAAAATCATTTACTGCCATCGAGTCTTTCTTAGAAAAATACCAGCTCATCCTTAATCTCAACAAAACCAAACTAATGCTGTTTCCTTACCAGTGTCACAAAACAAACTTCCCCCATCTTGACTTTACAATCACCTCATCCAATCACACTCTAAGAAAACCCACCTCAGAAATCAAGCTACTAGGTATTATTCTAGATGATAAGTTAAAATTTGACAAACATGTATCTCATGCCATCAAAAAGGCCCACATTAAATTAGGTTCCCTTTACATAATAAAGTCTTTCTTAACAAACTCTTCCAGACAAGCTATTGCCAGGACCCACTTACTATCCACTTTACTCTACGCCTCCCCTGTATTTACTAACCTCAAAAAATCAGACTTAAGCAAACTTAAATCCTGCTATCATAAGATAGCCAGATTTGGTGCTAACCTGCCCCACAGAACCCATCATTGTCTTGCTCTGAAACAACTCAAATGGCTAGAGCTGCCCAACATACTAACCCTAAACCAATTTACCATAGCCCATTCCGTAGTTAACCTACCCCACAAATGTCCATCCCTACAGGACCTAGCGCAAACCCACCTCAGTGGCAGGAGTCTACGATCCTCAAAAAAATTACTACTCAAAGTTAAAAAATCCAACAACTTTGGAGACTCACTATATTCTAAATAAATAACTAAATCAAGGAACTCCACCCCCCCAGAACATAATAAACACAGCAAACCTAACACACTTCAAAAAACTGCTGAAGTCCTACCTAAATGACAACTGGTTATGCTCCTGCTCCTCACCAGTCTGAACCCATTTCTCCCCTCCTCACCCTCTCTCTTCCTATTCTCCACTTTCACTATATCTTTATGCTTGCTGAATACCTTACTTATTCCCATTCTCAGCCTCTCTCTGCCTACTCTACACTTTCAATATATCTCTATTTGCTTACTGATCCTATGTGATTAAGTTTAACAACATTAAACATAACAGTTTACAGTAACCAACAGGTATATCTGAGAAATTACTCCATTGTATATTAAGCTGTTGTATCTCTGCGACACTACTCCACTGAATGATTTCTTGTTACTAAGTGTAACTGCCAAAATATGTGTTACTAAGTAATCCTGTTAGCTTTATTACTGATGTGAACTGTGCTAATATGTGTTACTGTGTGATTTATTACTATCATTTCTCTGATTGTTTAAAATACTGACTGTTAGCTTGTTGTTATGTGGAGCTTCTCTCCCCAGGCCTCCACTGAAAATGTGCATATTTGCCCAGTCGGACTTCCCCGGTTTACAGAGGCTAACTTAATAAATAAATGTGTATTAGACACACACACACACACACACACACACACACACACACACACACGCAGATTTACATATACGCTCACACTCACACATATATTTACACATATTATACATATATTTAAATACAGATATATAGTGTATGTATGTGTGTGTGTGTGTGTGTATATATATATATATATATATATATATATATATATATATATATATATATATATAGATATATATATATATATATATATATATATATACATATACACACACACACACACACAGACATGCATATACACTCCCACACACACAGAGATAAAGTCATACACACACACTATATGTATACGTGTGTGTGTGTGTGTGTGTGTGTGTGTGTGTGTGTGTGTGTGTATATATATATATATATATATATATATATATATATATATGTTTCAATGTCGAAATTTCACAATCTCGAAGCTCTGAATACCGATGCTCAGAACTTCGAAATTGCGGAATCTCGAAGACTGTCAGTGGAGATTGCCGTACAGTGCAGAATGAGAATTTTACCATTCTCTTCACTGTAGTGCAATCTCGGAGTTGGTATAATTAAGTTGCAAGGGGTGTGGAGTTGTAGGGGGCCTTGCTCCCCTGCAAAAACATGATTTCTGATGTTTTGCTGTTTTAGTTTTTTTTTTTTTTTGTTACGAGATTTCGCAATCTTGAAGTTCTGAGCATTGGTATTCAGCTCTTCGAGATTGTGGTGACCCCTAACTGGAGAAGCAGAAAGACATTGCTATTGATGGACACACTGTCTCTCTCTCTCTATATATATATATATATATATATATATATATATATATATGCACACACACACACACACACACACACACACACACACACACACACACACACATGTATACACACGTGCACCCATACACACATATAGATAGATGCACAGACACACACATACGCACACTCTCTCTCTCTCTATATATATATATATATATATGTATATATATATATATATATATGTGTGTGTGTGTGTGTGTGTGTGTGTATACATACATATACACAGAAAAATACTTTCATAGACAGACACACATAAAAAAAAGAAACTGATTAATTACTGTAAAGGAAAGAGAATACATAGTAAAAAGAGCACTGCTTTGTTATGTAACACACAGGTGACAGGAAGTGATATTTTTCTATCAGAAAATCTTCAGTCTACAGAAATGGCATCATCTTTCCAATGGAGAAGGTAGAAAAAGGCAAGGGGCAGGTGAAAAGGAAGAAATCAAAACTGAACGTGGAAGGATTGGAGAACATTACTGTAAGAAAAAAGAAGAGAAAGACAGATATTGACTACATGGCTCAAGCTGTGGATTTACAATACCAGCCGGATGAGAATTTAATACACAATGAAAACAGTGGGATTAATAAGACTAATAGTGAATGGAGATTTATCCTGTGTTACAATTGATAGAACAGATATTACTGTATTACAAGTTGAAGATTATTCAGAGCTGGCCAGCAAAGATATTCTTGTAATTGAAGATTCAATTATTAGAGGAACTGATACTTATATTTGCAGAGATGATAATGAACATTGAATAGTGTTTTGCTTGCCAGGGGCAAAAATAGATGATGTGAGACCAGCTCTGGAATGCCTTAATGTAAGGAAGTATGGATCTGTTTTTATTCATGTTGGTACAAATGATGTCATCTGCAAGGATTCTGTGACTGACAGCCCTCTTAGATAGTGTAGCTTGTACTGGTGTTAGGACGTATTTTTCACAAATCACCTATAGAAAGGTTAGTCAGGTCACTATGAATGAAAAGATTTATTGGGTGAATACTTACATGGAAAAAATGTCTTATTTTAAAAAATGGAAATGTGTAGAACATCCAAGCCTTGTTTTGGGCACACGTGTTCAGACAGGATGGTGTGCATTTGTCAAGATCAAGGAAGAGAATTTTTGCAGCAGGTACTTTGCAATATTTGACACACTAGCAGGATTTTTACCAGGTCAAAAATTTAACAATTCACAGATAGGAACATATGATGCATCTCTGATGGTTGTTAATGCTAGGAGCATTAATAATAAAGTTTTTTTATTGGAAAATTTGCCACATTCCCACAAGATTGATGTTGTTATTGATTGTAAAACACGGTTGAAGAACAATGACTGAAAGGAAACCAGTTCTGTCAGGGTTAAATGTTATTACTGCAGCAGACATTCTAACAAAAATCAGATGGAGGTGTTATGATGGGGATTAAAGATAGCTGTGAGACCTGTGATTATTACATGTTCCGTAACACAAATACTATAGACTGTGTAACTGTGACAATAAAGACAACCCTGGTACATATAACAATTGTTGGAGTGTATAGTCCACCAAAGTCACCTGTAGATGACCTAGAGGAATTCATACATTTCTTGCATGAAACACAAGAGGGAAGAATAATATTAGCTGGGGACTTAAATTTACCTAAAACAAACTGGGATAATATTGATTCAACAGTATTAGTAAGGAAGTTATTCATAGCATAAATTCAGGAGCAACAGTTGGTTCAGATTGTAAAAAAAAAAAAAACTACTAGGGGACGGAACATACTAGACATTGTTTGAGTTCCCAAAAAAATGACTGTAACTTCATGTGAAATTTTACCACCATTGATGTGCAGTGATCATGGGGTTATAAAGGTTAATTTGTTGCTAGATAATTCTGTCAAACTGAAATATAAGCCAGTGCACAGAAGGGTAATTACAGATTATGTGGAAGCCAAACAATCACTATGTAAAACTAACTGGAGTGAGATGTTCAGTGGAAAAACTGCACATAGAATGTGGAAAGTTTTGAAAGAGAAATTGAGTGCAAAAAATCAAAAAAATGTTTAACATCAAGATCTAGACATACAACATCAGGGGGGATATATTTCCATAAGAACACGATATCTGATTAAGGTGAGAGACAAAAAATATAAGAAATGGAAGAGAGGTAGAAATACAACTTTGAAAACTGAAATAAACAAGCTAGACACACAGATTAAGCATAGTGTGAGACAAGATCAAGAACATCCCTGGGCTTTGTCTTGGTTTCTGAAACTGTTCCATATCCATATTTGGCTAAGGGAAGCTTCTTTGCTTACCAGTGGGAGTGGGAAGCACTGAGTAGCCTATTCGTCCAAATCGGAGTGGTACAAGCCAGAAACTAGTAGTCCATTGGCCATTTTGGGTCAATTCCTAGCTCTTTTCAACCCCCTGCTATAAAGCACGCTAAAGCGCGCCTTTTTAGCTTGATATCAACTCAGCACAGTTCCTCGTGGTGTCCTGCAGAGTGATTCAAGCAGCAGAGAGCAAAAGAGTGACTTTTTCCTGATATAAGTACAATTTTTGTGGCTTTTTACTGTTTATTGTCTAGCGACTGCATTTTCGCCTATTCTCTACTGCATTTTAAGTGATTTTTCTGTGTTTCAACTGTTTAATTGATTTTGCACTTTAAAAGTTTCTTATTGTTGCAAATTGTATCTGTAGTCTACACACTCAAGTGCGCTAGCCGATTTATAGCATTTAAAAGCATTTACTGTCTGTTTTTCTTTCTCTGTTGAAAAAAAATATATATATCTCTTGTTTTCCCGCCTTGCCTGAACTAGAATAGTCCAGTATCAGAGTTTGCTGATCCCTGGGCTTTGTCTTGGTTCCTGAAACTGTTCCATATCCATATTTGGCTAAGGGAAGCTTCTTTGCTTACCAGTGGGAGTGGGAAGCACTGAGCAGCCTATTCGTCCAAATCGGAGTGGTACAAGCCAGAAACTAGTAGTCCATTGGCCATTTTGGGTCAATTCCTAGCTCTTTTCAACCCCCTGCTATAAAGCACGCTAAAGCGCACGTTAGCGCGGAGGTGCCACAGGAGCACACAAGAGCAGCGGCGGTTAATCAAGGTTAAACCATTCGGGCTACCTAAAGTCCACTCTTCAAATTTTCCCTTAAAACAGCCTTCCTCGAACTGTACTACTGTTCATACCTGCGTATCCTATAACTAAAAAGTTCAGCTCTACTTGATTCCTAAGTAGTCTATTCTCTATCTGTAAGCCTAGCATTTACTCCTAAAGTACTTTTTTACCTTGTTATAGCACTTTTATTATACATAGTACCCCACCAGCCTAAAACCCCTTCTCGAACACCCACATCCCCCGGAGTCCGTTTTTTTACGTTTTTTGTCTACTCCTTCTAGCATGTCGAGGGATCAGTTGCTAGTATCCTCTCCTGCTCAGCTGGTGAACCTGGGAATATTGAGGCAATGTTACAATTGCCTCATGTACACAGACAACCCTCTCCTTCTCCCACAAAACACAAATACATGCGAGAGATGCAACTATACAGCCAAACTGGAGGCTGAGCTCTCTCAACATAGGACTGGCAAGACCAGACAGGAGGAGAAGGTAACCACACACATCACATACCCAGTCTCACATAGTACTATCACAACTTCAAATCATACACATAAACACACAAAGACATACTCGGAGGCTCTGATCAAAAATCTACCAAAACAGCAGAGGCCACCAAAGCAGACACCCAAACAACTGCCACCTCAGAACTTGGCACATGAAACACATAGACCACATAGTCAATGTGTCAAACAGTCACAGCCCTTAAGGCCAAACACAATGCCAGACACACTCGTCATTGGTGACTCCATAGTCAGACACACTGACGTCCTGCTCACCAGATTGAGTAAGGAGAAGGTCACAGTAAGCTGCCTGTCGGGCGCTAGAATCCGCCACATAACGCAAGCACTCAGGTCTCTCAGCAGCAGGTACAAGTACGACTCAGTCATTGTCCATGCTGGTGTAAACGACCTGAGACGTACTTCCTTGGACTACATGAAAAGAGATATTGAGGAGCTCTCTGATTATGTAGCCCAGGCGGGTATGACCCTGACCTTGAGCAGTATCCTACCTTCACCAAGAATGATGCCACAATACAGAGACAAGATGATCAGCTTTAATAATTGGCTTAAACTCTGGTGTCATTCAAAGGGGATCCAATGTCTGTCTGCCTGGGATGACATGCTGGACAAGCCACACTGCTTCGCAAGGGACGGCTTGCACCTGTCACCCCTGGGCTTCCGGATATTGGCAAAGACTCTTGCCACCCCCATAGTGCCTTTTTTAGGCAAGGCTCAAATTCTAAACCTACCACCCTAGAACACAATAAAGGAAAAAAACTAAGGGTAATGCTGCCCAATGCCAGAAGTCTCAACCTCAAGATGCACGCACTCGAGGCCCTTCTCAGTATGGAGAACATCGATGTCTGTGCTGTGACGGAAACATGGTTCAAGGCTCCTGAGAGCACCCCAGCACTATCAGGCTTTACCTCATATCATGCGTTCCGGCCCCAAAATCCGGACACCACCAAAAAAGGAGGAGGGGTGTCCATATTCATCAAGGACACCCACACCTCAAGGTTGGTGGCAATGCACGATGCATCGGAGACCATCCAGGTGCAATTAACCATAGGCAAGACTGCTCTGCAATTTGTAGCATGTTACAGGCCACCCTCCCAAACTCAGGAACCTCACATAGCTTTCCTGAAAACACTGGAGGGGATATATGCATCTCCAAACACCATCATATTAGGTGACTTCAACTACCCTAATATAGACTGGGATCACTACTCAAGCTCAAACACTCTAGCCCAAAGGTTCCTAGAGTTCATAAACTCAAATGCCATGGAACAACTAGTCACCATCCCCACAAGAGGTGAAAACATACTTGATCTCATCATCACGAACATGGGGTCACAATGCTCAACACCAGAAGTATACCCCTCACTGGTGAGATCAGATCATAAACTAATCTCACTGGAGGTCCTCATCCCGTCCCCACCTGAGATAAAAAAGACCACAGTAAAGAACTTCTCAAAAGCCGACTTCACAGTCCTAAAGACTAGTGTAGTCTCTTTTAAGGCCCCCGAGCTGGCAGAAAACATTACTCAAACCGCTGAATCACTTACAAATGCCTTCTACCAGCACCTACAGGACTGCATGGATCAGGCAATCCCAAACAAAACAAAGACTCTTTGTACCAAAGGCAAGCGTCCAGTCTGGTGGACCCCAGCCATAAACAAGCTCTACAACAAAAGGAGGAAGCTACTACAAGATAGAGCAAAATCCTTAAAAGGTAAAACACCTTTGATCATCATAAGTAAAAAACTAAGAGCTCTCATAAAATCATCCAAGGCAAATTTTTAGAGAAAAATCGTTAAGGACTCAAAGGACAATCATAAGGCCTTCTTTAGCTATGTTAGAAACCTGGGAGGAAACTCCCAGATATGCTCAGAATTAGTTCAAAATGATGTAAAAATCACGGAACCTACAGACATAGCCAACATACTGACTGACAGGTTCAGTGCAAACTTTCCCCCCCCTCCCCCCCAAAAGGAGAGATATCTATACCAGAGGATAGTAGCCCCCCAAACATCTCTAATGCCCAGGTGAGAACTGCTCTCTCCAAGGCGAAAAACACAGCATCCATGGGACCAGATGGTGTCCCAGGCTGTGTGCTCCATGAACTCAATGAGGAATTAAACCCACAGTTAGGACAGCTGTTCAGTCTTAGCCTCACCTCAGGATACGTACCCAAGGAGTGGCGCATGGCAACTGTGGTCCCACTTCACAAAGGCGGTGCCTCCACCGACCCTGGAAATTACCGTCCCATCAGCTTGACAAGCCTGATCTGCAAAGCTATGGAGAGGATCATAATGGAACTCATAAATAAAGATATAGGGGACTTGCAGACTTTGGATCCTACCCAGTTTGGCTTTGTCAAAGGCAGATCATGCCTTTTAAACTTGGTTGACTTCTTTGAAACAGTCACCAAGGCCATTGATGAGGGAAAGGCAGTCCACACAGCCTACCTCGACCTGGCAAAGGCTTTCGACACAATACCCCACTCAGGTATCATTGAAAAACTCATCAGCTTAAATGTAAACCCATACGTCACAAGATGGGTTGCAAACTGGCTAAGTGACAGAACCCACCAAAGGCCAGCAAATGTAGTTCCAGTATTTTATTGATGACAAAAAGGCGCTAGTAAATGCACCAAAATAAATACTTAGTCCTCAGACTAGTTTCGGCATGCGCCTTCTTCAGTGAGGAAAAAAAGATAATAAGGCAACTCACCAGTTTCATTAGATGCTTATAAATAACCCCTGAACCAATGGGGAAAAAAGTATATTCCATATCATTACATAATAAATGAGCAACAAGGAGGTTTATAAAATTGAGAGACAAAACATGGACAACAAATGGCGGATAATATATATAAAAATATATATAATCTCAATATTGTGGAACATATGTGAATACAAAAACTATTGGTCTACCCTGCTTAAAAGTGTCCATAAGAAATAAACACATAAACAAGCTACAGAACATATTAGGTAGATAAGATGAGTCTGACTGTATCTAAATATTAATAAATAGCCAGATAGACATGAGAACGGCAGGACATCCTAAAAAGTGTTTAAATGAACTAATGAATAGATATTGGTATAACTACTAAAGTCAGAATTCCATAATATGGACACAATAAGTTATTCCACCTATACAGTGTATCATATATATATAGCATCACCAAACAAGGTATAAAAATATTGGTGACAGAGATGAGATCCTATGAATGATATCCAAATTCCTACAAATAATTGAGCACAATTGCATATACAAATACAAATAAGTATACATAATCCATAAAGAGTATACTTATCCTAATACTATAAAAATAGGATGTGGGTATTCAATATAGAAAATGATATATATGTGGCATCTACAAAAATGGTCATCAATATAATAATGAAAGAAACCATCATAAAGATATGTCAATCTTAAAAAATGTGACAATACCCAATTTTAGAAATACATATGCAGATGCAAATACATACTCAATACCAAAATTAAGTTAAACACATCCTATCTCCATGAAACAATAAGTAAAATGTGGAACTGTTTATCATAGATGGTCATTTAAACCTGGCGGAAGTAGTGCTCCTAGATGGATGATCCAGTATTTTTCTTTGTGACTAAGTGTACTTTGCCAACCATGTTGGTTGTGTCTATTACCCATGATTTTGTCAATGATCATAAACATAAAGTTGGCTGTTTTGTGTTTGGTAGAATGTTGATATAAAGCATTAGTGGATTTTTTGTTACGAATATCACTTCTATGTTCCCCTATCCTGATTCTCAAGGAACGGGAAGTTTTGCCCACATATAATGCATTACATTGGCACGTGGCCAAATAAATAACTTAACTGGATGAACAATTGCCAAATATTCGTACATCATACACCTTGCTAGTATTGGCGCTAGTAAATTGTTTGAGCTTGTTCACCTGACTACATGAACTGCAATGGCCACAAGGGAAAGTACCCAAAAGTTCATCACCTGTAATTGTGAGTTGTTTATAATTTGCACCACCACTCTCCTGATGTTTATAGTGTGAAAACAGTGTACCCAAGGTTTTGCCTCTCCTGTAAGAGATCGAACATTGGTTTCCCAAAATATGTCGGAGATGGTCATTCGCTAACAGAATATTCCAATTATTATTAAGAATACCCCTAACTATTTGATGATTTCTACCATAAGTGGTAATGAATCTGATGTTATCATCCTTTGGGTGATTGCTCCTATCCTTATATTGTAGCAATGAATTTCTGTCCTGTTTCTCGGTCCAGACCCTGGCAGATTGAATATCAAAATCCACAGTTCAATTCATTACTTCATGCATCTAGTATGCATCCACGCCACACCATCCGCAACATCCCCAAATCTCAATTTTTGAGAATGAAACGTATTAACTCCTCTACTGTTGATTATGAAACAGCTAAACAGGATTTGAGGACTAGGTTTTTGGACAGGGGTTATTCTGATTTTGATATTGAATCTGCCAGGGTCTGGACCGACAAACAGGACAGAAATTCATTGCTACAATATAAGGATAGGAGCAATCGCCCAAAGGATGATAACATCAGATTCATTACCACTTATGGTAGAAATCATCAAATAGTTAGGGGTATTCTTAATAATAATTGGAATATTCTGTTAGCGAATGACCATCTCCGACATATTTTGGGAAACCAATGTTAGATCTCTTACAGGAGAGGCAAAACCTTGGGTACACTGTTTTCACACAAAAAACATCAGGAGAGTGGTGGTGCAAACTATAAACAACTCACAATTACAGGTGATGAACTTTTGGGTACTTTCCCTTGTGGCCATTGCAGTTCATGTAGTCAGGTGAAGAAGCTCAAACAATTTACTAGCGCCAATACTAGCAAGGTGTATGATGTACGAATATTTGGCAATTGTTCATCCAGTTGGGTTATTTATTTGGCCACATGCCAATGTAATGCATTCTATGTGGGCAAAACTTCCCGTTCCTTGAGAATCAGGATAGGGGAACATAGAAGTGATATTCATAACAAAAAATCCACTAATGCTTTATATCAACATTCTACCAAACACAAAACAGCCAACTTTATGTTTATGATCATTGACAAAATCATGGGTAATAGACACAACCAACAAGGTTGGCAAAGTATACTTAGTCACAAAGAAAAATACTGGATCATCCATCTAGGAGCACTATTTCCGCCAGGTTTAAATGACCATCTATGATAAACAGTTCCACATTTTACTTATTGTTTCATGGAGATAGGATGTGTTTAACTTAATTTTGGTATTGAGTATGTATTTGCATCTGCATATGTATTTCTAAAATTGGGTATTGTCACATTTTTTAAGATTGACATACCTTTATGATGGTTTCTTTCATTATTATGTTGATGACCATTTTTGTAGATGTCACATATATATCATTTTCTATATTGAATACCCACATCCTATTTTTATAGTATTAGGATAAGTATACTCTTTATGGATTATGTATACTTATTTGTATTTGTATATGCAATTGTGCTCAATTATTTGTAGGAATTTGGATATCATTCATAGGATCTCATCTCTGTCACCAATATTTTTATACCTTGTTTGGTGATGCTATATATATATGATACACTGTATAGGTGGAATAACTTATTGTGTCCATGTTATGGAATTCTGACTTTAGTAGTTATACCAATATCTATTCATCAGTTCATTTAAACACTTTTTAGGATGTCATGCCGTTCTCATGTCTATCTGGCTATTTATTAATATTTAGATACAGTCAGACTCATCTTATCTACCTAATATGTTCTGCAGCTTGTTTATGTGTTTATTTCTTATGGACACTTTTAAGCAGGGTAGACCAATAGTTTTTGTATTCACATATGTTCCACAATATTGAGATTATATATATTTTTATATATATTATCCGCCATTTGTTGTCCATGTTTTGTCTCTCAATTTTATAAACCTCCTTGTTGCTCATTTATTATGTAATGATATGGAATATACTGTTTTCCCCATTGGTTGAGGGGTTATTTATAAGCATCTAATGAAACTGGTGAGTTGCCTTATTATCTTTTTTTCCTCACTGAAGAAGGCGCATGCCGAAACTAGTCTGAGGACTAAGTATTTATTTTGGTGCATTTACTAGCGCCTTTTTGTCATCAATAAAATACTGGAACTATATTTGCTGGCCTTTGGTGTGTTCTTCGTAATTGGTTTGGCCGTGCAAAGCCGTACGTGCGAGGTGTGGTGTTTTACGTAAGTGACAGAACCCACAGGGTCAGAGTTGCTAGCGCCATGTCAGACTCAAAGCCCGTCACAAGTGGTGTCCCACAGGGCTCAGTCCTGGGCCCACTCTTGTTCGGCATCTACTTTTCAGAAGTACAGGCAAACACAGTAGGGTTATGGCTAACAAAATTTGCAGATGACTGCAAACTGGGCGCCATAGTCGAGAATACATCTGACACAGATATCCTTCAGAAGGGTCTCATAGAAACGGATAACTGGTGCCAAAGCCATGGCCTAAAGTTAAACGCCAAGAAATGCATAGTCATACCCCTCGGGGAAAAACAAGGTTACCCCTAGCTACCATATAGGTGGCAATCCACTGAGCACAGAAGAGGTTATCAGGGATCTAGGGACCCAGGTTGACAGTAACCTCTCGTTTGACACACACGTTGCCAAAGTAGTTAGGAAGACCTTCTACATTGCCCACCTGATCATGAAGGGATTCACATCTAGATCAAGGGAGGTCATTGTCCCCCTGTACTCATCACTCATCAGACCAATGATTGAGTACAATGCCCCATTCGGAATGTATCTGACCCGACACCTGCAGCAGCTGGAAAGGCCCCAAAAGTTCCTCACCAAAAGGATAAAGGGCCTCAAAAATATGTCTTATGCTGCCCGACTGAAGGAACTCCAGCTCTATTCAGTCGCCACCGTTGCTCAGAGGTGACCTGTGCCTGACATACAAGGCCATGTCCAACCCAGAATTGATGAACATGCTTCACCTCAAAAAATCTAGATCCCTCAAAACTACAAGGGCGGGAGACTTAAACCTGGACACGTTTATTAATAGGACGTGTTGGAGGGACAGATTCATCACCCAGAGACTCCCTATGCTGTGGAACAAAATCCCGGTACATGTGAGGCAGAGCACCTCGCTGGCCTTGTTCAAGAGAAATCTTGACCAGTGGGTGGGAGATCGCAAATATACCCCAGGGATTACCTCAGTGTCACTGCTTGACAGAGGCACAGCAAAATAATGGGCATAGTTAAAGGGGTGGCGAAAGCCACAAAACTCTGGGCTAGGCTTATAAATGCCCTTGGGCAGATAGCCTAGTATGAACCTATGAACATTTTGAAGAAAATTTTTATAAAGATATTGAGCGTAATAGGAAACCTTTTTATAAGTACATAAGATGTTGGAGGAGTAAATACACACACATTGATAAACTGTGTGCAGATTCTAAAATTTATTCCCAGACACAACAGATTACAGATGTATTTACAAAATCTTATGCAAAACAGTTTAGCTCTGCAAAAGGGGTGATAAATTGTCCTAGTGACACCAAGGTAACCCCAGATACTGGAATCAAATTAGATTATATTTGAAAAAGAACTACGCAAACTGGATCCTAACAAAGTGCAGGGAGGAGAGGGAATTTGTAACAATGACCTGAGAACACTTCAGCAAGAACTTACAGTACCATTATATCTGTTATTCACTAGGTCATATGAATATGGGGAGATCCCTCAAGATTTGAGACATGCGCCTATTAAACCTGTCTTTAAGGGAAAGGGGAGTAGGACAAACCCAGGGTCAGATAGACCCTTAAGTCTACTTTCATGTTGTGGAAAAATAATGGATAAGGTAATATTGGATGAGTTATTGTTAGAACTGGATAGGTTGGGACTTGAAACCTTATATCAGCATGCATATGTTGAAAACAGATCTATTACTACCTGTAACATGATGTTCTATAACAATATAACAGCTATGAATTAAAAATTGTGCTGAGATTTAATTTATATAGATTTAACTTCAGCATTTTAGCAGGGTCATACACAAAACACCGATCAATAAATGAGTACAACTAGGTATTGATGTACTCTTGATAAGATAGCTGCATGGCTTACAAATAGGACATGGAAAGTATCATACAGCAACTGGACAGGTGTAATCCTTGGCTACAGTCAGGGTGTCCCACAGGGCTCTGTCCTAGGCCCTTACTTGTTTAGACTGTATCTTTCAGACCTAACATTTTCATCTGAGGTGTTCTATAGTCTATATGCAGACGACCTGAAATTGGGTAAACTGATTACATGTGTTACAGATAAGGTATGTCTGCAAAATAACATATCTAAATTGACCATTTGGGCATAGGAGAATAATATGGTAGTAAATACATCAGTAACTTAGCATATGAGATGTGGGAGACATAAACTGAAAGGTGAATATTTAATACAGCACACAGTGATTGAAACTATAGACTCATTTAAGGACCTGGGTATGTGTGTACATTCAGCTATGAGTTTTTCTAATCATATCAACCAACTGGTTAATGATAGTTATAGAACTATAGGTTGTATAACAAGATTTATAAAGTCTAGGAACTAAAAAATAATGAAATAATTGCTTGTTAGTTACATTAGACCCAAACTTGAGTATGGAATAACAATATGGATACCCTATAAGAAAACAAGCATGAGTAAACTAGAAAGAGTGCAGCAGCAATATACTAAGGGTATCTATGGATGTGAAAATTTAAGTTATTATGAAAGACTAAAACATCTGAACCTGTACAGTGTCTCTTACAGATATCTAAGTGGAAATCTTATTCAGGTATATAGGGCATTTAGAGACGACTACCTCTGGGAATGTTTGGGGTTATCAAAAAGTACTAGAGAATCATCAGACAACCTATGTAGAAGATTCTGTAGGAATGAGAAGTGTACTAATAGGTTACCTAACAGAGTAGATGATACATGGAACAAACTAATAAATTACATTAAAGCAAGTACTAGTTTAGATATTTTTAAGAACAACCTGGTTACTTATTATGAGCGAACAGGTGATCTGCTGTGGCGACTCCTAACTGGGAAAAGCCGAAAGAAGAAGATTCCTTACACACACACACACACACACACACACACACACACACACACACAAAAAACCAGGTTGGCGTACTTGGTAGAATAACATGTTTTTATGTTAGTATGCACATTCTGAAGGATATAAAGTGTGGTATTGAGATGCTTGTCAATATTTACTGATTTCATTCCACAGTGGTATGTCAGAAAACCAAAAATGTTCTGAGGAACTGAACAGAAATAAGATGCAAAAATCTGGATAGGTGAGAGAGATGTGTTGACACTGACTTTGTGGAGTGTTTTAAAAACATGTAGTTTCACCCATTTGTATAGGTCTTAAATGAACCCGATTTCCGTCAGTATTTTTGCCCTGTCCCTACTAAAAATTTGCATTTTCTGGTTAAGTCACAGAGGATAACATAACAGACACTTAGTAATGCCAAGACGTTAGACTTCCACGCATTGTTCATCAGAAAATGCATGATTCGGCACAATTTGTTGTTTCGTTAACATTTTAACTTAATTATTGCCGTGTCTTTGTTGCTCATTACTTTTGACTTTGTCCCATATTCTTGAGCAAAGAAGTTAAGAAGTATGAGGAAGGGTCATGCTATTATTATTTTAATGTGCAACAAAGGTTATGTGGCAGCTGCTGTAGTTTTGGAACAGTCATTTCTAAAACTGAAAAGTTAAAATATACATGTAATTATTTCTGTATGTTGTTGGGGTTACTGACATTAGGCAGAACTTTGTTTTCAGTAGATGACCTGGGGTGCAAAAGTAGCGGAGCTAAAGCTATGTGGGGTGATGCTTTTTCAATATGAAGCATTACAGCTTAGAAAACTTGTCTTCATTTCCAGTAACCTAACATGCTAGATCTGCAGTCATTGTGATTACATCCTATCCAGTAAAATTATAGTTCGGTACATGTGTACCTGTTTTGTAAATCTAATTTGCATTACACATACCAAAAACTGGATTTCCTTATCGAAAAAAAAACATATAGTCCCATAATTTCTCACCAAGTAGAAGCAGCCATGTAAAGTATGCCAACCTGGTTGCATTAATAAGTAAGTACTATATATGTATATAAAGAGAGAGAGAGAGAGAAAGAGAGAGCACACTACACAGACACACACAGATATATATAGTCAAGAAAGAGGAAGTAGTTAATGAGCAACAGGAAGCACGAGCATGGGAAAACTTTTTCCATTTACTTTAAAAGTATTTTTTTCTGTCGCTCTGTGTGTTACAGCTTGGATGTGGGAAGAATGTAAGTATTTCAAGTGTGTGTGTTTTAAATGCTTGTGCACACATGGACAAACTACTGAAGGGATCATTGGGGAAATGTTTCTTTTGGTGTCATTTGAGTGCTTCTGCATACATGAACGCTAAATTAATTATATACTCCAACAACATTTCAGTAGTAAGTCCGTGTCTTCACAAGCACTTTACTGACAACAAATGAAGCATTTCTCCCAATGACTCCTTCATTAGTTTGTCCATCTCTACACAAGCACTTCAAGGAAACCAAAAGGAACATTTCCCCTAACGATCCCTTCAGTAGTTTGTCCATGTCTGCACAAACATATCGCTAACACCAAAAGAAACACTTCTCCCCGAAACATGCCCGCACAAGGACTTTACTGATGATGAACTGAATAAATTCTCCAAATGAACCTTTTTGAAGTTTGTCCATTATTGCTGAAGTCATTCACTGGCACCAACTAAAACATTTCCCCAACAGTCATTTCAGTAGTATCTCCATGTTTGTACAAGCACTTTTACTGACACCAAAAGAAACATAGGTTCATAGGTAGGTATTAGGCTATTGGCCCTAGGGCCTATATAAGCCTAGCCAAAAATGTACCCTGGCTTTCACCACCCAATTTCCCCCAATGATCCTTTCAGCAGTTTGTTCATGTCTGCATAAGTACTTCACTAACACCAAATCATACATTTTCCCGAGTATTCCTTTCAGTATTTTTTCCATGTATGCCCAAGCTTACCTGGTTACTCATCCTGTCATACATTCCGAACCCAAACTGTGAGCAGTAAAGCCAAAGGTGGTGGAGTTTCAATATACATTAAAGACATACACACCTCCAGGCTGGTCAAACAGTATGACGTACAGGAGACACTTCAGGTGCAGTTACCCACTGACAAGACCCCTATTCAAATCATAGCTAGCTACTGGCCCCCAAATCCGACTCAGGATGCCCAGTCTGCCTATTTGAACCTGTTTAAATCTATCAAGATTCAACCCTTTACCCTGATCCTGGGTAACTTTAACTTCCCAAACATAGATTGGAAGAACTACTCATGCCAGAACACAAATGCCCAGAGATGCCTTAATTTTTGTCAATGCAAATGCCTTGGAACAACTAGTCGATGCTCCCACAAGAGGTTATAATATCTTGGACTTGGTATTAACCAACATGAGTAACCACTGCAGCATCCCTATAGTACCATCCTCTCTGGTAATATCCGACCACAGAGTGGTCACTTTCAAAGTCACCATCTCTCCCAACCCCCCCTCTAGGTAGGATCAGACATACAAACTTCTCTAAAGCTGATTACAGCATCTTGAGGGATGGTATAAGCAGCTTCACAGCCTCCTCTCCCTCTGTAGGAACTGGCACCAATATCCAAAACTACACCAAAGCACTGTACAAGCATTTATATAGATGCATAGAATCAGGAATACCTGGCAGGACTAAATCATTCTCTGCAAAGAAAATTAAACCTGTCTAGTGGACATCTGCAGTAAATAAACTCTATAACAAAAGGAAAAAAAATGCTGTCCAAGACCAAGAAGGAGCAGGTGCCCAATTGGATGCATTGTCGCCTTAGCCTGAACAAGCAAATAAGAGCACTAGTGAAATCCTCC
Source organism: Protopterus annectens (assembly GCF_019279795.1). Classification (NCBI taxonomy): domain Eukaryota; kingdom Metazoa; phylum Chordata; order Ceratodontiformes; family Protopteridae; genus Protopterus; species Protopterus annectens. Next base: position 537,021,572 of record NC_056731.1, read on the forward strand.
AAAGCAAATTTCAAGTCCAAATTGGCCACATCTACTAGAGACAATCATAAGGCCTTCTTCACATATGTCTGCAACCTCAAAGGAAGCACCCACATCTGCTCAGAACTGGTGGTCAAGGACACCACGTATACAAATGTCGTAGATATAGCAAACTTGCTGGCTGATAGATTCAGCAAAAACTTTACCCCTCTGTCCCCCATCAGTAAATCAGGACATCCCCAGTACCTGCCCCCTTCCTCTTATGTCTAGGGAACAGGTTATCATGGCTCTCTCAAAGGCAAAAAATACAGCCTCCATGGGACCTGATAACATCCCAAGCTCCATCCTACATGAACTCAGGCAGGAACTTGCAGCACCATTAGGCACCCTATTCAACCCAAGCCTGAATACTAGCTTCATCCCAGCTGAGTGGAGGACAGCCACTGTCATCCCTTTACACAGTGGTGGAGCATCCACCGATCCAGGAAATTATAGACCCATCAGCCTAACTAGCCTGATCTGCAAGGCCATGGAACAGATTATCATGGACCTCATTAACAAGGACATTGGCAACCTCCATACTTATTTTATTTATTTATTTATTTTACATTTGTTAACTGGGCTAGTCTGACTGGATATATTTCCATTTTCAGCAGAGGCCCGGGGAGAAAAGCTCCACATATGGACATAAGAGATTTATAATGAGTACAAATAACAAGTTACAAATAACAAGTTACAGACTTGTAACACTTCAACCAATGCATCTTGATTACAAAAAGAAGGCAACTGGAAAAACTAAAATACATTCTATTAAACATCAATACAACTTCTAGAACCCAATAAATAATAAGAGAGACCAGGGAAAAGAACTAAAACATTGAAACCTAAAACTAGATTACAAAGGATTACACTACCTAGACTATCTAAATACTATCATCCTTAGCATAATTACATATTGTAGCATGAGAAGAGAGAGTAAAGGGACAGGAGTTAGCAAAAAAAAGGCAGTAGAAGGGCAGTGTAGAGTTGATAAAGATATAAGCTTCCTGGGAATAGGGTCAGAGACACAAAGAATAGGATTTGTGAGGAGAAGGATGCAAGGTAGTGAAAGGCCAGTTAAGGGGGGGGGGGGCGTAAGAAAAGGGAGAGGAGTGGTAGGTAAGGAATTAACATTTAATCAGGATTTGAACAGGGACACATCCAGTGGCTTTTCAGGTAGATTCTAAGTTTTTGTTTAAACAAAGTAGTAGATGCCATAGAAGTAAGTTCAGTAGGAAGTTGATTCCAGTGTTTACCCAAGGCATTTGAGAAGAGGGAGTCACCAGCTAGGTTATTAGATTTTGTCAAGGAAACTAGCAGTTTGTTTGATGAGCGGAGGGAGTTTAGATTAGAATATGTGGTTAAGAGGTTAGAAAGTGCAGGTGTATTTTGACTCTGGTATAGAGCTCTATGGACAACTGTAAGTTGGGAAAGACGTAGCATGTTAGACAGTTCAAGCCAGTTAAGTTGCTGCAGATTTAAACAGTGATGTGTTCTAAAAGGCTTACCAGTAACAAATCTGGCTATGTTATTGTAGGTGGTTGATAGTTTGTGAAGATTGTTTTTTTTGAGGTTAGTGTAGATTGGTGAGGCATAGAGAAGAGTAGAGATGAGGTGAGAGTGGGCAAGAGTAGCTTTGGCTGGGGAGGTTAAAAAAGTCCTAATTCGATAGAGAGAGCCGAGTTTCCTGTTTACATTTTTAATGGTATTATTAATGTGACAGTCAAAGGTAAGGTTGTTGTCTATTGTGACACCTAGCAGTTTGCTAGTGGGGTCAGGTGATATAATGGTTCCATTATTAGATAAGATAGTGAAATCTAGTGCAGGGGATCTATTAGTAGGCTTAAAGAGTAGGAGTTTGTTTTTTTTTGCGTTAAGGAGTAGGCAACGCTTTTAAGAACCAAGTTTCACTTTGGAGAATATATCTTGAGTATTAGTTTGGAGTTCAGCAATGGATTTAGCAGAGCAAATTAGTGTGGAGTCGTCAGCGTATTGTATGCATGTAGCCTGGGGAATAGCTGCTTGTAGGTCATTTATAAAGAGGGAGAAAAGAAAAGGTCCGAGGATAGAGCCTTGGGGGACCCCAAGTGAGATAGGTAGAAGAGATGATAGTTTCTTATCCCAGAGAACGGCTTGTTTCCTATTAGAGAGATAGGAACTGAACCAGTGGACAGCTTTAGGTTCTAAGGAAAGAGATTTGAGAATTTGTATAAGGAGAGAGTGATTAACCATGTCAAAGGCTTTGGATAGGTCGATAAAGAGAGCTGAAGACAGGATGTTATCATTACGATTCTTGTTAATCAGGTCAGTAAAGGAGAGGAGAGCGGTAGTTGTGCTATGAAAAGGCCTAAAGCCATGTTGACAAGTAGTAAGAATGTTGTTTTTTATTAGGTGGTTCATTAACTGCTGGTGAACACATTTTTCCATGATCTTAGCGAGTGGGGACAAGAGAGCTATGGGTCTATAGTTGGAGTAATCATAGGAGTTACCTCCTTTGTGTAAGGGTATGATGTGTGAGATTTTCCAGATGTCAGGTATGGGTTCTTCACTTGTAGTTCCATTAATGAGAATGGATATGGGATAGGCTATTTCGGAGGCTGCTTTTTGAAGGAATTCAGATGGAAGTTGGTCTGCTGAAGGGGAGCATGGTTTGAGTTTATGGATACATTTCTGTATAAAGGAGGTAGAGATGGGTAGAAGCCTAAAGGTTGGTAGTTTGAGGGATACAAGGTCAGGGATGTTAGTGTTGTCACTAGAGAGATGAGAGGCCAAGGCATTAATAGTGTCAGTAAAGAAAGAGTTGAAAGTATTGGCTATATCAAGGGCAGAATTCTTTTCAGACCCAGATGGGGATGGAGTGGAAGTCTGTCCAGGGTGAAGAAGTCTATTTAGGGTTGACCAGAATTTTTGAGGGTTGTTGTGATTAGCTTGCTGGAGGTTACTAAAATAATTCCTTTTATCAGTGAAGATGGCTTTTTTGGTAGTGTTTCTTAGGTGCCTGAAAGTCTGTTGGTCTATAGGAGATTTGCTAGTTCGCCATTTTTTCCATGCTTTATTTCTAAGTAACATTTTTTGTCTAGTGTCATTAGATAGCCAAGGGGCAGGTTTAGATTAATTCGGATGGAGCGTTTTGGAGCATGGTAATCTAGAATTGTTAGGAATGTGGTGTTAAAGTATTGGACAGCTTCTTCAAGAGGCAGTGTCTTTACTGGGTTCCAGTTACAGGCATTTAGTTCAGTTTTAAATTGAATAGTGTTGAAATGTTTGAGATTGCGTATGGTTCTAAAAATTGGAGTATTGTAAGGGGCATTTTTCTGTCTTATAATATAAGTTAAATTGTGATCACTAAAGTCATCAGGTAATGTTCCAGACTTATATTTTAGTAGAGGTTTATTCACGAGAATCCAATCAATAATACTTTCTTTGTTATTAGGTTTGTTTATCCTAGTAGGGGTGCTTATTGTCTGTGTAAAGCCATGGAGGTTGATATGAGAGGTTGGGTTATTAGTGTTAAAAGAGGTCCAGTCTAGATTAAGGTCTCCTAGTATTATGGTTTCTTGTGGGTGGGTGGAGGTGAACCAACTGAGGATATTTTCTAAGGTAGTAACGTTGTTGCCTGGTGGTAGATAAATACAGATTATATAGATAGATTTTTTCGGGTTAAGTTGAAGCTTAATACACTTGATTCTACAAAGTTTGGCTTCGTCAAGGGGAGGTCATGTCTGCTAAATTTGGTCGACTTCTTTGAGACAGTCTCCAAAGCTATGGACGAGGGGAAGATGGTGCACACCACCTACCTTGACCTGGGTAAAGCCTTTGACACTATTCCCCACTCCGGCATAATAGATAAACTTTCTCAACTAGGCATTAAGCCATATGTTACCAGATGGGTAGCAAACTAGCTCGCTGATAGAACCCACGTAGTCAGGGGAGGCCACCTCAAGCAGTAGACCTGTAACAAGTGGTATACCCCAGGGTTTGGTCTTGGGGCCTCTGTTATTTAGGATATACTTTTCTGAGGTGCAGGCCAAAACCAGTGGGCTATGGCTGACTAAGTTTGCAGATGACTGCAAGCTGGGTGCGGTCATCAATTCCCCTAGTGATGTGGACATCCTCCAAGAAGGTCTCACTCAGACAAATGACTGGTGCCAGAAACATGGCCTCAAGCTGAATACTAAAAAATGCATCATCATCCCCTTTGGGGAGAGTGACGTCCTCACAAATTATCACATTAATAACAACGTCCTAAGGATCCAGTCAGTCGTGAGGGATTTGGACACCCAGGTTGATAGCAACCTTTCGTTTCACCACCATGTTGCTTCCGTTGTACGGAAACCTTTCTACATGGCCTGCCTCATAAGTAAGGGTATCTCATCCAGGGACAAGGAGGTCATAACATCCTTGTATTTTTCCCTTATAAGGCCCATTATTGAGTACAATGCCCACCACAGAGGTTCCTCACCCGGAGAATCCAGGGCCTCAAACATCTACCATACACAGGCTAAAAGCCTTTTCCCTCTACTCATTTTCATACAGACTCCTCAAAGGTGACCTCTGTTTGGTATACAAGGTGATCACAGACCCCACCCTGATGGGACTGCTGCACATCTTTAAATCAAGCTCCACTCGAGTAACCCACATGTGTCGCCTCAACCTGGTCTGTGACATCAACAAAACTTGTTGGTGAGACAGATTTGTGTCCCAGAGACTCTCCCATCTATGGAATAGACTCCCTTTCCACATCAAGCAAAGTACCTCTTTATGACTTTTTAAGTGCAACCTGGATCACTGGATAGGAAACAGAAACTATACCCTTGAGATTCCACCCGTGTCCATGCTGGACAGGGGCATTGGGTGCTGATTTGTCTAAACATGGGCTAAACTCTTGTCTAGCCTGATAAGGGCCTCAGCGCCAATAGCCTAGTAACCTCCTATGATAAACACTTCTCTGACACCAAATGGAACATTACCACCAAGTGATCCCTTCAGTAGTTTTTCCAAATAAAACATTTCCCTCAGCAATCACTTCAGTAGTATGCCCATGTTTGCAGAAGCATTTCACTAACACAAAATGAAATATTTCCCCGAGTGATCCCTACAGTACTTTGTGCATGTCCGCATAACCACTTCATCAGCACCAAATGAAACATTTCCACCAGTGATCCCTGCACAAGCACTTCACTAAAGCCAAATGAAACACTTCCTCCAGCAATCCATTTAGCAGTTTGCCCTTGCTTGCACAAGTACTTCATTGACACCAAATAAAACTTTTTCTTCAGTCATCTTTTGAATAGTTGTCCATGTCTGCAGGATGTCAAATGAACACTTCTCCCATCGATCCCTGTACAAGGATTTTGCTGACACTAAATGAAGTATTTCCCCTAGCAACTCCACTAGTAGTTTGTCCATGTATGCACGAACACTTAATGGACAATATATAGGTTGTCCACATACACCCAAGCACTTCCCTGACATCACAATGAATCATTTTTCCAAGGACCACTACAGTAGTTAGTTCTTATCTGCACTAGCACTTCACTGACATCAAATGCAAGATTTCCCCCCAATGATGCCTTTGGTATTTTCTCCAAGTCTGAACAAGAACTTTTACTGACACCAAATGAATCATTTCTCTCAATGATCTTTTTAGTAGTTTGTGCACGCATATGCAAGCACGTCAGTGATAGAAAATGCAAAATTTCCCCAGCAATCCCATCAGAAGTATGCCTATGTATGCAGAAGCACTTTACTGACATCAAATGGAACATTCCTCGATGATCCTTTCAGTATTTTTCCGCATCTGCACAAGAACTGTTACTGACACCAAATGACACATTTCCCCCAACAATCCTTTCATTAGTTTGCCCATGTCTGCACAAGCACTTCACTGACACTAGATGAAACATTTCCCAACTGATCCCTACACAAGCACTTCAGTGATGCCAAATGAACCATTTCACCCAAAGACACCTTCAGTGTACTAGTGGATAACTATAGAGTCCAGCGACATTAAATAACAGTCCAGCAGCAATTATCTGTGATTTCTATATATATTACACAATCTCAGACCGCAGATAACTACAGAAACACATAATGATTTAAACTGATAAAAAGGCATACATGAATACAGACTTCCATTGTTTTATCAAGTATTTGTGGTCTGATAGGTAACTCTGACATTGGGTATCACGGTTTAAAAAAAAAATCTTTAAAAATAAAGATCTGTATATCATCTAGCTTGTCTTACAAAATGGAAAAATAGAGCAGTCAGGGCCCCATCACGTCTTTACAATTGCTAAAGCATATTAAAAGCACTACCTTTCACATTTTTTGCAAAAGATTTAAATTTAAATAAATGGCGAGTCTAAAGATTACTGTTTTACTTTTTTTAAAACTGCAGAAGTTGATGTTACCTAGCTAACTTTCTTTTTCTGCACTACACAAAACCTGTATCACATGAAATATACAGAACATAAAAAAATCAACACAAATTCTCCCAAACCAAACAAAATATGCAAACTCGGAGGAATAACTTGGAATTACAGGGGAGTGTGTCATGCTTCTACTTCAACTGCCCTTTTTTTTTTTTTTTTTTTTTTTTTTTTTACGTACACGGATAAAAGTTTTCCTTGCAGAAAGAACTTAATGTTTTCAAGGCCGTGTTTTGCATTGCATTTTACATCATTATATAGCTTTACTTGGGCGAGAAGGGAACCTTATAACAACACAAAGAATTTTCACGGTCAAACTGCAAAATCTGCATGACCTGTCAATCTTGGGTGATTAGCATGCCACATCAGACACGTCAATCACACTCGACTCGCCCATTTATGTGCAGAACGGCCGGAGGGGTAGTATTCTAAAACAAACCCCGAAAGAAATCTAACATGTCTTCTCTGAGAATCGTTCATTGTGGTTGCTTTCTGTGGGAACCACAGTGAACGATCAGTTTAAAAACAAAGTTTTAATGTAAGGAGTGGTTGTTAACTGCTTAGCAACTTCTTGCATTAAAACTTTGCTGTTTAGAATGATCATTCATTGCAGTTCCTACAGAGAGGAAACACAATGAAGCCAAGCTCTAACATTCTAAATGTTAATGTTCCATTTCTTTAAATTAGTGAAACCCATGTCATACTTCCCAATCTTTTACAGCAAGACATGGGGACACAGCATAAAGTAATGATTGGACAATGAACCAAAACTAGGCGCAGATTTTAATTGCAGTTATAAACTGACAAAGTTGATAGTACAAGCTTCGTGTTAGCATGGATTGTGTGGAGGGTATGAAGCCTAACACTCGAACGTCTGTCATTACATAGTGACTTCAACCCTCAATGACTTATTAGAAAATGTCCCAGTTTTTAGGGATCAGACAAAAAAATGTAATGCTAAAACTTGGACATTCTGCGAACATCTGGACAGCTGACAGTTTTGCTCCAGGTGCGATCATTCATTGTGGTTGCTTTCTATGGGAACCACAGTGAACAATCGTTCTAAAAAAAGTTGTACTGTAAGGAGCGGTTGTCAAGTGCTTAGCAACTGCCTCTTAAATTCAAATTTTACTTTGTTAAAACGATCGTTTATTGTGGTTCCATTTAAGAGAAACTGCAAGCCAAACCTCTCAACCTTTTATAGCAAGAAATCTGGGCAGAAAACGGACAAATAATATCAATAGATTCCAGTTGCTGTTATGAAACTCAGCTGTTATAAACTCAGAAAGTTGATAGAATAACAAGCTTCTTGTTAGCAAGGGTATTGTGAAGGATATAAACCCTGACACTCAGACAGCATGCTGTTAAACAAGGCCTTAATTAATGGGGGAAAACAAACCAAAAATAGGGACAGATTTTAATTATCCCTCTTATAATGCTTAAAGTTGGAAGTGGAATACAGTCTGATTCAAATATGACAGGAACACAAAGCCAATAGATAGTTTACACTGGGCAGTAAAACAAGAACAGAATTGAAGAGATACAGGATATTTAAAAGAAAAATGACACTTTGGATGGAAATGTGTTACTTGAAAAGTGGGTGTGACTTTGGTTTGCTGTAGAGTGGAACCGAAATTTAAACACTGGGATTGTCCATTTAAGTGTACTGTTGCATGGTCATACTTTGAAATAGAGTATCTGATGTTGTAAATCTTTGTTTATTCGTTACCATTAGTACCTCGGCTCCATCCTCGAAACCAATACGGCCATTTCCAAGCTTGCACCAGTCAAAAACTCTCAGCTAAGACCTACCCATAATGCCCCTCTCCTAGTTACTTCAGATCTCATTTGCCGCATTCCTAATCAGATGTGCTAGCCATCTCTCTCAAAGCTAAGTAGAAAATTGTTAATTTTAAGACAGTTTCTCTTCAAAATTATTTAATTTTTAGTCAAGTTAGCCTTTTCTCACTGTTGTCTATAACCTAAGCCTATTTCCTACACTTTTCCTTGGTTATTTAATTTTTTACCTTTATTGGAACTGTCCCTCTCTCCTGTCTTTGACAGGCCTTTCCTTTTTACTAGTGGTATTTTTTTTTTTAAATAACATCATTGGTATATACTCCCTTAATTTTTCTATAGGATAGCCTTGTTGCCTTACTATGTCAGACAAAGCTAAGTTGGGTTTTAAACAGTGTGACAAGTGTGGACATAAGGTGCCTAACTCAGATACACACGTTCGTTGTGTCTACTTTTTGGGCGTGGATCATATTAAAGCTGACTGTGACATTTGTGCTAGTTTTAGAAATTGTACACTAACAGAACATAAAAATTAACTTATCTTAAAAAGACATCTTTTTCAGAGGCTGTATCTGGGTCGGAGGTCTCACCTCCTCCAAAGACAAAAAACATAAGGAAAAACGGATTACTCAAGACACCCTTTTCAGAGGCTGTATCTGGGTCGGAGGTCTCACCCCCTCCAAAGACCAAACAACATAAGGAAAAATGGATTACTCAAGACACCTTTTTCGGGGGCTCTGTCTAGGTCGGAGGTCTCACCCCCTCCAAAGACCAAAAAACATAAGGAAAAAACGGATTACTCAAGACACATTTTTCAGAGGCTCTGTCTGGGTCGTCGGTCTCACTCCCTTCAAAAACCAAAAAAAATAAGGACAAACGGAGTCACGTGGTTCCTGCATCTCTGCCAGTTATGGAACCGAGTCAGCTCCGTGCTTCACCGGCACCCTCGGCACAGACCTCTTCGGCACCAGGCTCTGTGTTTTCTCCCTCTGTGCCATCCGTGATATTCATGCCTATTTCGGTTCCGACCTTGGCACCACTGACTTTGGTGCCATCATTGGATCCAACATCAGCTCCGATGACTGTACCTGCTTCGGCACCATCCCCAGCCATGGTGCCGACAGTTTCTTTGGCTCCATTGGCTCTAAAACATGAATGCCTGCCAAGGATAAGATACTTCCACTCGGGTGCATACTGTCTTGGTTCTGACATCAATGTTTTCCCTGTCGGCACTGTCTACCCTTCCTGCATCTGTTCTGGTGGAACTAATGCTCTCCCGAAGCAGTGCTTGGACCATCCGTACCTTGGTACCTAGCCCAGTGCCTATTATCTCGCTGGTGCCATCTATGTCCACGGCTTCAATGCCCTCCAGTTCTCTCAGAGCTCCTCACCTGGAGGTGGCTTCCTCATGGCAAGGTGTGACCCCGGTTCTGAGGTTGTCCCTCCCGGTTCCGGACTCCCATCCCTCCTCAGGTGGGCCTGCTGTACAGGTAGTGGATTCGCAGTCAGCACCAGTGACATCAGTATCAGACCCCTTCCCTTGCATGCACCTCTCCCAACCCTTTATTTTGGGACCCCGGGCATGGGAGTCACAAGAACCCTCTTTGAGGGGAACCCCTTCTCTGGAGTCCTCCTCAGAAGATCCCACTGGGGAGCCACCCTGGAAGAAACGGTCCAAGAGGAAGCACCTTGATTCACCGGAGGAATCTATCACTGAAGACAGTGATTGTGATGGGGGGAAGGGTCATTATGGTCTTCCCCAGACAGCATCTCATTCAGAGACATTCTCAAAATCCTCAAGCAGTGGGGGAGACTGGAAGTCCTATAACCCTTCTTCTGAGGAAGGCCTTCCGTGCCCAGCCATCTACTTCCTGGGTGACTCCACTGGCAGATGACCTTGTTAAAATCATTGTGCAGCATGCCTGGAAGGCCCTGGACAATGTAGAACCTGTCCCTCAGAGGCCCGACAAAAAATGTTATCTACACCTGAAGATCAGCCCCAATGGTCCTAGCAGTTGACAGTTGATTCTGTGGTCGTGGCGGTGGCCACCATGAGGGAACTGGCAGAAGATAGTTCCACCGTCCATCCTCCAAACAGAGTGTGCTGGACCATGGACAGAGTAGGGAAACGGACCTATGCTTCAGTGACATTCGCCATTTGGTCGCTGTTCCATCTGGCACACTTTACTCGCCTACAAAGAGACCTAATTTCCGAAATGTCTCCCTTTTTGGTGGGGTACTGCCTGATGAGTTGTGTGATACTGTCGCCTTGCAGCTACCTACCCTTGAATCCATCTCAAACTTCTCGATGCGTTTGATATCACTCCACTGAGGGGGCAGATCGAGCTGCCGCATCAGGCTTTGTCATGAGCTGTAATGCTTGGATGCGGTTGTGTGGCTTCGCAGACCCCTTTAAATCTTCCTTTGTCAATGCACCTGTTGACGAATCTGCACTTTTTGGACCCATAGTATGAGACACACTTACACGTAGTGAGAAAGATGGAAAGACCTTGTCTGCTGTGGGCATACACCTTTCCAACCCCCTGAGGTCCTACTCCAGGAACCAGAAGGGAAGAAAAATGTGGTTCAAGAAATCCCAAGGACCTTTTCGTGACACTCATGATGAACAGTCTCCCCGGGGCAGAGGGGGCAACTCATATGGAAGACATCCCTTTCGGGGTAGAGGGGGGTCTGCGTAACCAGGATGCTAGAGATTATTTCTCTGGCAGGCCCTACCAGAGTTCATGAGCAGCAGCCCAATTGTTTTCCTTTGAAAGCAGTCGGGGGTCGTTTTTCTCTGCATCTACCAGCCTGGCATCTTATTACTACAAATGTTTGGGTGCAGAGAATAATATCCAGAGGCTACCAAATACCATTTGATTTAACTCCCATTCCCGATGTACCGCCCAATCAGAGGGAATTAGCAGCCTTAGAAATAGAAAAGCTGCTAAGGAAAAGAATCATCCAACTAGTACCACCAGACCAGACAGGATCCAGGTTTTACTCTAGGTTCTTTTTAGTGCCAAAAAAGACGGGACTGGAGACCAATCCTGGATTTCAGCCTATTGAACAAATTTTTCAAACTTTCCGGATGGTCACGATACAGTCCATTCTTCCCTTCCTAGGGAGGGATTACTGGATGTGCTCTATAGACCTTCCAGGATGCGTACTACCATATAAAGATGGATCACCGCTCCCAGAGGTTTCTCCGCTCCTGGCTGGGAGGCAGTCACTACCAGTTCAGGGCACTGCCATTCGGTCTCTCTACAGCCCCTCAAGTGTTCACCAAATGTATGGCAGTTGTGGTATCTCATCTTTAACTACAAGGATTTCAGGTGTTTCCCTATCTAGATGATTGGCTCCTTACCACTCCGACCAGGAGTCTTCTTACACTCAAGGTCTCGCTCTCCGCTTGGGGATTACAATCAACAAGGACAAATCTCAATGTCTCCAACGAAGACACTGGAATTCATTGGAGCGGTCTTTGACACAACATCTTGTCAAGCTTCTCTCCCCCCTCACAGGTTTTCGAACATAACACACCAAATCCAAGACCTTCTTCTCAGACCTATGTACCAGCACGTCTTGTACTGCAACTCATAGGCTACATGGCAGCTGCCATTACATTGGTACCACTGGCGAGACTGCACATGAGAATCCTACTGTGGCTCCTTTCTGCACAATGGTCATTGCTAATTTACCCACTCAACCACATTTTACATCTTTGAAACCGTTGCAAGGAAGAAATGTTAGAGTGGATGAACCCACAAACGAATCTTTGGTGTCGACTGTTTTGTCTTCCCCAGCCCACAGCCATGGTGACCACAGATGCTTCCCTGTTAGGGTGGGGGGGGGGGGGCATTTCCAGGAATAGACTGTCCAAGACACCTGGTCCCCCATGGAGGCCAATTTGCACATAATTGTCCTGGAACTGAGGGCAATTTTCCTAGCATTGCAAGCATTCCATGCGTCCCTACCCTCTGGAAGCATTGTAATTCAGTCAGACAACATGTCAGTCGTCTGATTTATCAACAAGCAAGGCAGAACCTTGTCTTACCTCCTGTATTGGGAAGTCATGAGGATTTGGCACTGGGTGATAGCTTCCAACCACTTCCTTATAGCAACACACATTCCTGGGAGTTCTAACCGTATTGTGGAATATCTGAGCAGGAACATACTGATGCCTCACTAGTGGTCCCTTAGCTCTGTAACAGCGGATTGGGTCTTCCAACGCTGGGGCAAGCCTTGCTGCGATCTGTTTGCTTCCCCCCTAAACTACAAATGCAGAAGCTACTTTGCCCTGATCCCCCTTCAGGGGGACCCACCAAGGGACACTCTAACACACGAGTGGCCACTTGGTCTTCCCTATGGCCTCATCTGATTCACAGTCTGTGGATCCTGGATCATTCCCACGACCTGTTATCTCATCCTCAGGGACTGATTCATCTGAACCTGCACTGTCTCAAGCTCACAGTTTATTTCCTTCACTTCCAGTGATTGCCAGGCTGCCTGACATCCCATCTCCTGTTCGTGAAATTCTTCTGGCTTCACACAAACCTTTTCTCTATGCCTATATAAAAGATCCTACAATAACTTACTACTGTTTTGCATGCAGGAGCCTCAGCTTCGACGATCACTGTACATTTAGCAGTTATCGCCAATTTTCATAATGATCTTGATAATTCTTCAATTATGTCACACTGCCTATGCAAGACCTTTTTGAAAGGAGCATTAAATGTTAAACCTCTGGTCAAGCCTCCCTTAGAACCCTGGGACTTGACTTTGATACTTCAGTCTCTCAAAGGTTCTCCTTTTGAGCCTTTTGATTCATGTGACTTGCAATTTTTGTCATGGAAAACCTTACTTCTAGTAGCACTTACCTCAGCGGGAAGAGTATCTGAGCTGCAGGCTTTGAGTGTCAAGAGTCCTTACTTGATCTTCTACACAGATAGGGTGTCCCTTCGTACTGACCCTTCTTTCTTGCCCAAGGTCATTTCTGGCTTTTCCATTAACCAATCTATTGACCTGCCAGTTTTCTTCCCTCAGCATTCTAATAGAATGGAGCACCTTTTACTACACCCTTAATGTGCATCGGCATCTTCATTGTTATTTGGATAGGACTAAATCTTTTCAGGAAAACAGATCATTTGTTTGTGGCCTTTGCAGGACCCAGATTGGGTAAACCTGTTTCCAAAGTGACTATATCCTTCTGCCTTAAAAACGTCATTACCTTTATCTACCAACATAATAAGCTATCCTTACCTTCCAGAATAAAGGCTCATTCTACCAGATCTATGGCTACTTCTATAGCATTTCATTCCAGAGCCTCTATGGATGATATCTGCACAGCAGCCACTTGGGCAAGACCTCATACCTTTATATATCATTAAAAATTGGATTTGGCCTCTAGAGGACGAGCATCTTTTGGTTCTATGGTACTCAGGAATATCCTTCCTTAGGACCTCCCAGGACTCAAGTAGCTGGGGACTCGGTCCTAATGGTAATGAATAAACAAAGATTTACAACATCAGATAAAGAAGTTATGTCTTACCATAACGTTCCATCTGTGTTGTAGATCTTTGTTCATTCATTACTTTCCTCCCTCCTTCTCCCTGCCTGGATGCCTGGTGGACTTTAGGAACTCCTGGTTAGGGTATTTGCTCAGTCAGAGCCTCCTACTATTTTTTTTCTATTACTACATCTATTATCTAAGGGCCAGCAAACTCAATCTGAAGTAACTAGGAGAGGGGCATTATTGATAGGTCTTAGCTGAGAGTTTTTATCTGGCGCGAGCTTGGAAATGGCTGTATCGGTTCCGAGGACAGAACTGAGGTCCTAATGGTAACGAATGAACAAAGATCTACAACACAGACTGAACATTATGGAAAGACACAACTTCTTTTTTTGGATGTTAAGTTGTATAAAAACAAAGATGGTGTTTTAAATACTAGTGTCTTTAGGAAATTCTGCTGGAAAAATAGTAATAAGTAGGCACCTGAGCTTCATATATCACAGTGTACTTAAAGGGCAGTTTCTGAAGATGTCAAGATTACATACAGATGTTACAAACTTAGAGGAAGCCTGTAATAGGCTTGGTAAAGAATTTTTAGATCAGGGTTATCGGCATCAAAATATTATAGGCACTATAATTATAGGGCATTAAGAAAAACGAGAGAGAGACCTTATTTCTCCTGGAAAGGTGGATTGTGATCAAAGAAAAATTCCATTTCTAATAGAGGTGCCAGGGTTCATCTTACATTTTCAAACAATATTAGTTTGGTGTGTGATATCATTAGAAGTAATCAGTTGATTTTATTAGCCAATCAAGGCATTAGTGACATTGTTAGTGATTCTCCCTGTTTCAGTTTTAAAAGTAGGCTATTGCTGAAATGACGACTTTGTTATGTCAATAATAATGTAACACATCCACATTCTGACAGGATTGGCACTTTTCCATGCAGATCCTGTAAGGCTTGTAGTTCTATTTCATCTAAAAATGTTTTCATTCATCGTAAAACAAACAAGAGGATTTGTCCAAAGATTTATGTAGAGTGCATGCGTAAACATTTGGTGTATTTAGCAACCTGCAGAGTTTGTCCCTGTTTTTATGTTGGAAAAACCAACCAGAATTTTAGAGAGAGAATTTTAGAACATTTAGGGGACATACGTAGGAATACTACATCAAGCGCACTTGCTAAACATTGTTAATAGTAATCATGGGCATAGTTTTGAGTTAATGGTTTTACAGTTGACACATATGAACATCAGAGGTGGTGATATCAAGAATAAAACAGAAAACAATTTAAATGGATAACTGCACTTCAAGCAGATAGAGATTTTGGGCTTAATGACTGTATACTTTAAAACCGGTACTCAAAATGAGTAAATTATTTCATTAGTGTTGTAATTGTTTTTTAATTTCTTGATTTGTGAAAGATTTATGTATTTAAATTGCAGTTTTCAATGGAGTTTTATGGTCTGTTGAACTGTGGAGAGCATGAACGCACTTGCCTAATAAAGTAAAACAAGCATTTTTGCTTACCAGCGTTGGTGATTGGTCTTTGTTTTTGGATTGACATAGTAAAATGTGCCAGGTAATTCATTGATCATATAACAAAGGTCGGTGATGCATATATTCGCTTTCCATATCTATCCAAAGCCCAAGATTGTCTGTTAGGGGGATGGACAGAGAGGAGCTTTGTTCAGCTAGCTCCTTTTTCTTGGCTGCCGCAACTACCACAACATCTACAGGAATCCTCTTGGACCAGTCTTGTCTGTCTGATGGTACACTGAAGATCTTATCTGGCCTTTTGGAGATGGGCTGTATGGAGACTGCCTCCTTCCATGCCTGGTGGGAAACGCGGTCGATAGGCTCATTTGCAGGGGGGAGTGTACCTCAAGATGTAGATGGGCCAAACCCAAAAGCTTCCAGGAGCACCGATTCCTCCTGAGAAGGGTTCTGCAAAAAACACCTTTTTGGTGTAGGATTTCTAAAATGTCTTGAAATGAGACGTCTTTTGGAGGAGAGCTGGGAGACCCTTCCCCTTCTTTAAAGTCAGTGTCCTCTGTCAGTGATTCCTGAGAGGAATCTAAGTGTCTCCTTTTGCACAGTTTCTTATGAGGAACCTCTTCAGTGGGATACTTGGGGGAATTGTCAAAAGAAAGGGGAGGTTCCTGTGCAGGGACTGTCTGGAAGCTTGGTTTGTCTGGTTGTCCCTGTGGAATAAGATGATGAGACTTAGCACTCAAATCCACAGGAGGAATAGGAATAGGATTTGAAGAAGTGATAACTAAATAATCCCCTGGATGGGAAAAATCCCTTTCCACTACCTTGAAGGCAGAAGGTCCAGGAGAAGTAGAAATCAGCCCCCCGGAGCTGAAGCTCTCAGCTCAGCTAATGTTCCACTCCCTCTGGGTTCCAACCCTAAGGAGGTTATTGGACCCCAGCTGTCCAATGCTGAGGCACCAAGAAGGAGACGGTTCTGAAACCCTCTGAGTCTAAGTCATTCCCACGAACCCAGTACTGGCGCTTTGGCTCCGATACTCATTCTGCTCTGAAATGCTTGGATCCAAATGAATCAGGGAAAGTGTCAAGGAAGGTAACATTCTCAGATCCGCTGCCTCAACTCTTGCAATCATCGGATTTGACAGCTCCAAAACCACAGGTTGGATCAGAGGAGTCACAGGAGTCACTATAGGGTGTGTCAAAGGTTGCAGACTCATGGATCCAATGGGGGACAGAACCTAAAGGAACCCCATCAAGATCTGAGCTCTGAGGAGCTTTCTCATCATCCTATCGACATCATGGTGAGAAAGACTCTGGGGAGACCTGACAGAGGAGGATGCTGAGGGAGAACAAGAAGTCTGTTTTGGCATCTCCATTAGAAAAAGGAGATCTTAATCTCAGAGATACAGGCTCTGGAGAGAAGTACTGAAACCGGATCCGAGGAGATCTGACTGGGCGAACATTTAGATCCAAAATCATTTTGAACTTTGGGGTAGTAGGATCCAACAAGGTCGGATCTGAGGCCTTTTTTTATTTTTGAAGGCAGCTCCAAACTCAGAGCTGAAGAAGGAGATTGGACAGAAAAGGACTTTCTAGACTCTTTGGTCTCCAAAGTCTTATGACTTCTCGAGGGGGTGTGAGCCTTTTAAAATTAGCTTGTTACACCTGTTGCTGATCACCCTGGAATTAAAACCCAAACAGTTTTCACATGAAATTTGAAGGTGAGCAGGACTTAAAAAATACATGCACTCCCTGTGGACATCAGAATTGGGTATCTTATGCCCAAAGGAAGTGCGCTTCTTAAAACCAGTAGGCTATTCTGCCGTACTGGAATAGTAGAACTACAAATAAGAAAAAAACTAGGCAAAGAAAAGCTTTTTTTTAATAGAGAAGACAAAAAGGAGAAATATACCAATAATAGTAAAAAAATAATCACATCAGGAGAGGTAAGAAAAAAAGGGAACAGACTATCAACGATGGCAGGATAGAGCCTACACTGAGAAGAAAAAAGGTCTAAAATGATAAAGAAAGGAAGGCACTAAAGAAGAAAAGCATTTAGCATTAAAGAAAAAGTCTACATATCACTCACAAAACCACTAAACTACATAGAACTTGAGAGCATGAAAATCCAGACCGATCGACAAAGTGGAAAAAGAGATCTGGGGTAAAGCACTGTTCAGGAGGATTATGGATAAAGGGAGGAGCTTGAGAGTGTGATCCTAGACTGCAAAAAAGTGGCAGAGTTGGATCCGAGGATTAGATCTGAATACATTTGTTGAGGAACAAATGAAAATGACAATGTCAGATGCAATCTACAGGTAAATCCCCAGGAATAGATGGTATTCATGTGGAAGTTTGGACACTAGGAGGGAAAAAAACTGGTAAATATCTAGAAGGGTTTGTTTAACAGTATTTTAAGAAGATGAGAAGCACCAACATCCTGGAAGAAAGCAATGGTGGCTGTAATATCTAAAGAGGGTAAAGACCCATCCTAGCCAGCTTCATACAGGTCTATTTCAATCCTAAACCATGATTATAGAGTGTTTATGTCCATAATAGCTAAAGGAATAGCAAAGGTAGTGCAAAAGTGATGGATATGGATCAGTGTGGTTTTGTGGAATGCAAGCAAACATTTGACAACAGTAACAGAACATTGATGATCCAGAGGCTAGCAGAATGTAGGAAAATAACACTGTTGGTGGTGTGTCTTGATGTGGCAAAAGCATTCAACATAGTAAGGTTGGATTTTAAGAGTAGAGCAGTGGAAGGATTTGCATTTCCTGATAAAATTATAAGGTTGATTAGGAGGATATATGAGGGATCGCAGGCAAAAATTAAAGTGGACGGATTCCTCTCTGATAATTTGTGGTTATTTGCATTTTATTTAGAACCATTGGCAAATAAAATAAGGGACTCAGAAACTGAAGGATATAATTGGTATGGTAGTCAAGAAATGCTGGTTGTATTTGCAGATCATATTATTTTATACCTGTTAAAACCAGAAAAGGACATTTCACTGTTGTGGAACATTTTAAGATTGTATCCCAAAAATATTTGAAACAAAGTTAATGAAGCTCAAACAAAGGCAATAGCTTTAAATTATGTACCCACACAAATTGGTTCGGTAATGTCCTTATTTATGGGGTCATGATGAAATTAAGTACTTAGGAGTATGGATTAAAATGGAATTTCATATGGCAGCTAAAAATATGTCAAAGGAGACTAAACAAAGGATTACATAAAAACCGAGGAAATGGAAGCTCTGTTATATGGATATTGATAGTAAGGTACAAGCAGTTAAATATTTTTAGTCCCTTTAGTGTTATACACAGGTCAGGCATATTTTTACCAACCAGAGGAGAAGTTGTAGATAGCATTTAATAAAAAACTGAAGGATTTTATGTGGGACTGGAAGATGGCAAAAGTCAAATGGGAGAAGCTGATTCTTCCAGAAAGAACTGGGTTAATTGAGATTACCCAATTTGAAGGGGTATTTCAGTGCAACACAATTAAAGTTTCTATACATAGTACAAGCAGAAAAGTATAATTCAAAGTGGAAAGGGATAATGATGAAACTGGGGAATCTCAAAAAACAATGGGAGACTGGGATTTTGGATGCAGTCCTTTATGAGAATAAGATATATAAATAATGTAGCAGAACTAAGTCAACACAGGAATGAAGAAAGGAAGTTCTGCTGATAGGGATGACTATAATTGAGGATAAAGACAGTAGTCAAGAGGGGGCTGGCATTTATTGGAGAAAAATGGCAAAGGAACCAAGGAACTGGGAGCAAATAACTAGAGATAGAAAGGTAATAGAATGGGAAGATGCCAATAATTTATTTGGACTGCAGTTTAGAGATTCCCTTCCCTATCAAGGACTGGTATCAGAGTATAGACAAAGAGAAAGAAACAGAGGTGGCCTAAAATGAAAGACAAGCACTGGTAGAGTTTTTAGTAGAATGTAGAACAGAAGCTGCTGTTAAAAAAGGAATAATTAGTAGAGTGTATTCAGTACTGCACAGTAACTATAATAATCAGAGAAAGTTAGAAAAGCTTGAGAAGAGAAATTGGATAAGCAATTCACAAAGAAACAGTGGGAATATATGCATGTCTCCCAAATATGCAACAAAGTCTAGAAGATTTAGGATTTTTGCTTAGAAGTGTTTACATAGGTATTTTTATACCCCATGTAGATTCCAAGGAATTTTTCCATAGGTAGACAGCAAATGTTGGAGGTGTAATGGGGAAGAAAGAGGTAACTGGGAACATATTTTCTGGGAGAGTAATGAGTTGGTAGACTTTAAAGAGTTCCTGCATACTGCTTTGTCAGAGATACTGGGTGAGCAAATTGGAAATGATTTTTTGAGCTGTGATACAGACTCGGAATTGCCTAGACGTAGTAAGGCCTTGCTGAGTCTTATTATTGTGGCTTCCAAAAAAGCAGTAATTAGGAAATGGAAATTTTTCTAAACTAACTGTATTAGAAGTAGTGAATATAGTAACAGAGAGAAAACAAATGGAATTAGGATCTTTAGAAAAGGGTAGGGGCTAATTACATAGGAAAAAATGGGAATTGTGGGAACAGTAGAACAATACCTGCAGGATGCAGAGGAGGAATGATGTTTAAAAGAAGGCAGGGTTTGAATGAGCTAGGTAATCAGTTACTGAATAGATTATAAATGATGTATAATGTTTGCAACTAAAATTATCTCATTGTGGTTCGTTTTAATTTGGATGGATATATAATTGCTTATGTCATAAATGATAATTAATAAAGATGTTTCTTGTTTAATTAAAAACATAGGTGATTAAAATCAGTACCTTATAGGGTAGAACCAGAGTTTACACACCTCTTAGTGTTTAGTGTTAATTTTTGCAAGGGGAAATGTCCTCCTTTAACATAGTCCAGAAATGGAGATATGTTTATTAAATACTGTATTTAGAGTTATTTCCAGAATGAATACTTACTTAAAGACCATTTCAGTGTTAGAAACTGGAAGCCCCCTAGGGCATACACCCCCTCAGTGAGGCATGTGATACCTTTGTGCTCCCAGTTAACAAACTGTACCACCGTGCCATCTATCTCCATATGTGGGTTACCTGGGTCACCCCACAGTGGAACTTTTGAGCCCCAAATGTTCTTTGGTGGAACTGACCAATGCAGTTCTTTTAGAGTACTAAAAGTCTGAGCTATGGTGAACCAAAATCTGAAATGCTGAGGTAGGGATTTCATAAAACAGCTTAAGCAATAGGGGGTCTACACTAATATAATTTTGCTCTCTGTAGCAGCCCAGTGGAGTAACTCAAATTTTGATATACTAAATAGTCTGAAAAGTAGGAAAGCCTGAGCATATCTAGTCCAGTTTGGAATGCCAAGATCCCTGAGCTCCCTACCATTGCATGTGCAATTTCTTTGGAGACATGCAGGCATCTTCCATCCCAAATAAATCTGAATAATAAATTTGTTATCCTTTTTAAGTATGGGCGATTGTTTTGGGACATCTATATGGTGAAGAATATAAAATAACAAAGGCGCCACAGAAGTTTTCACATCTGCAGTTCTTTCATTAAAAGCAGTTTTAATTTATGCCACTCATGCAACCAGAAAAATACTTCAGCCCAAATGGTTTCTAAATTAATTTTTGCCACTCTCAATGGGTCCAGTTGTAGATAAATTCCTAGATATTTAGGATGTTCGCTTGCCCATGAAATAACAAAGGTGCCACAAAACTTTTTACATCTGCAGTTCTTTCATGAAAAGCAGTTTTAATTTATGCCACTCATGCAACCAGAAAAATACTTTAGCCCAAATGGGTTCTAAATTAATTTTTGCCAATCTCAATGGGTCCAATTGTAGATAAATTCCAAAATATTTAGGATGTTCACTTGCCCATGAAAGGAAAGGGAAGCCCATATGCTTTCCAAGCCAGAGCTGCTTTATTTGCTGGAGATAATAAGGTTTTAGTTATTTCACATACAAACCTGATACTACAACAAATTTACTTAAATTATCCCTTTTTGATTGCATCTGCATCCGTGTTGCTTGTCAAAAGTAAGCAGTCATTTACAAATAGAACTTGCGCCTCTTTCCCCATTAGCTTCCACCTGGATAACAGCTTATCTGGATTAAACAGGATACTCATTGATTCAATAGCTAACAAAAGTAACACTAGGTAGAATGGGCAGCCTTGCCAAGTACCTTTTTGCAGTGGTATGGATTGAGAAAACAAACTGTTAGTCATTATCCTAGCCAAACGTTGGTGATACAAAGCTTGGATGGCCCTTTTGTTTTTGAGAGGAAATGCCATACTTTCAAGAATTTGCCATAGATATTGCCACTTTATAGAGGTGAAAGCCTTAAATTCCATCAAAACAGCTACTTCTAGTTAGGGAACATGACAGCCCTTGCATTAAGACCTGCAAGATGCAAAGATGGTCTGCACTTCCTCTACCTTTTATGAATCCACACTGTGATAAGGATACTAAGGTTGGTTGCATCCTATTAGCCATAATCTTTACATAGAGTTTGACATCAGTATTTAATAATGAAATTGGTTGGTAATTGGCACATTATCTGCTGATTTACTAGGTTTTAAATGGACTCTTATAACTGAAGCCTGTGAGGAGCTGTTCTTCCAGCCTTCCTTTTTGAAAGGTCTGATGTAGTACTACTAAGCCCGGGATCAGGGCTTTTTGTAGAGCCCATTGTTAATACCATCTGGACCAGGTGCCTTACCTAGTCAAAGCTCTTTGATCAACTTATACACTTCTTCCTGATTCAGTATTGTTGAGAGTGCCATATGAACTTTAGCGGGTAACTGGGGGATATTAAGCTGCTGTAAACACTTTTGGAACTCTCCTTTAGATTACTGTGGTGTCTGCCTTCACTATACAGTTGCTCACAGAACTGGCAAAATTCATTGCAGGTGATATTACAACAGTCTAGCCTTTTGGGGATCTACCCCCAGCTACCTGTGCTATTTGATCGTATAGAACAGCATTTTCCCGGTTTATTACCATCAGCCTAACTGGAGAATGGTGCACATAGTAAGTACAATTGTGGATGATGATTCTTTATCACTAAATTTAAGGCTATTTGCTTAGCCATATAGGCAAGAATTTTGGTTTTCTCTTTAAATTTACAAACTATGCACTTTATGTGAATGAACTTCCTCTTCCAGAGATTTAATATCCCTCTCCTACTTCTCAAGCATTTGTGTTTTAGCCCATTTACAGAGTGCTTTAACTTCTAACTTGACTGAATTCCACCATACCAAATGTCATATTGTCAAGGTGGATTGCTTTTTAAGTAGACCCTGCATATTATCATTAACATGATGTAGCAGGTCTTCATCTTTAAAGATTAAAGGGGGGGTCTAATTTCCAAGAGTCTATCTGCACTTTTAATTTTTTAAACATCCATAGCTAAAATGACTTGTCTGTTACTTCTTCAGTGAGGCTGGAAAGATTTTGGCACTGTGAACATCCTTAACCATGTCCTTAGATATTAAGAAGCAATCAGGCTTGATAGCAAGCCTCCCTGTGGGGAGGAGTAAGTATATTCTAAACCCATGCTGTCACACAAATTTCTCAGTGTGTTCTGTTTTTCGTTGGGCAGTCAGAAAGGAGCTGTTTCTGTCCATCATCAAATTCATAGCTGTATTGCAGTCCCCTGCTATTAAGAGTTTTGGAATCCATGTGTAGCCATAGGTTGAGCTTACTGAAACATTTAGGAAAAAAAATCAGGGAGGTCTCTGTTTGGGCCATTGATCGACCTTGTGATACTCTAACCCTGTAATGTGTTAAACTTTCCATTTCTGTACCCTCTTTATTCCCTTTATTTTCTAGTAAACTCCGACCTAATGAAGAGTTTACACCTAACAATGCCCATTGCTTAGCTTTCAAGTTTAAGTTTAGGAGCATATGTCCCTTCCAGAAAGAGTTTCAAACACCTGCTTGACATTTAGCAACTTTAAATTCTTTGAAAAACGTCAACTCTGTGAGATTTTAGGCAGGTAAAAAGAGTCCTCTGTTTATCAGGTGAAATTACACCGTGAACATTGAGAGAACAACATATAACACACTGAAAAAAAAAAGATTATAACTCCAGGAGAAGAGTGAATCTCAATAATCACTCTTCCTTTAAACAACGTTTTTCAGGGGGTGGGTGCAAGTCCTCCCAAAAAACTTATATATATATATATATATATATATATATATATATATATATATATATATATATCAACTCAGAGATTGCAAGCAACCCCCCCCCTAAAAAACTTACAATATACCAACTCTGAGATTGCCATACCTTAGAGAAAAGAGAATATTCTGAAACATGTTAATCTCGGATTTAGTATATATGTAACTCCATTTTTTCATCCATTTAGTCTCCGGGTTTCAGGACTCACTCTAGCAGGTCCCAGGATTTCAAATATTAACTGTTAGTCGTACCAAAAAATAATATAGATTTTGTAATTAGTATAATATATCACCCCACAGGGTTTGGGTGGTGGTGACCCCAAGGGGATCATAGTGTAGTCTCGTATCCCTGCGAGATTAGTGCCTTACAAACAAAATGACACCACAGAAGAATAATTCTATATTCTAATGAGATTCCATAGCTCCTCATCTTTGTATCTTCCCTGTTTTTCCACCTTTAATACTTCCTTCCTTTGTTGCATTTACTTTTTAGTACTCCATTTCTCCTTTGTCTCTGAGGTTGGCTTCGAGATTAAAACAGTTGCATGTTTTTTGTCTGTAGAAATAGGCTCCTGATCTGAAATGCCTTCAGCAATATCTTCTGCCAGGAAGGGGGAAAAGCAGTTTCTGTATTGGTCATCTGAAAAAAATTTACTAGCAGAGGTTTTCTGGGATAATGGAGAGCTTCTTTCTTCCTCTGTATGCATGGTCCTACTGATGGAAGGAATCACAGTTGTGTAAATTCTTACCATAACAGTAGATGTCCTTCTCTTCACTGTTGCAGTATTCTTTACTGTAGGGATCTTCCGTCTAGGTCAATCTGATGGTCGACCAGTATACCAGAGCCCAATGATCTTGTATTCACTGTATGTTAGAAATAACATCCCCACACAGGACGTAAGGCATAAAAGTGATGTATGGACTCAGTTACCCAGAACTGAATTGCCTTAGTAGAGATGAGGCTCGATAAGACAAAGGAGACCATGCACATTTAGAAGGAAAAAATGCAAAAGAAAAAGGGGAAGACCCTCAGCCAGAAGGGAACCCAACATGAAAGCCAAAACAAACAAGAGGGGGTTGGATGGAGGGAGCAAATACTGCAACAGTGAAGAGAAGGACATTTACTTTTATGATTAGATTTTACAAAACTGTACTATGTCCTTCTATATCACTGTTGCAGTATTCTTTACTATAGGGAGAGTAAAAAAGCTCAAGAAACAGAATGGGAGGTGGACGGCTTGGAAGAACCCTCAACAAACCCACGCAGAATGGCTGTAGCAAAACCTGCTCTGACCCTAGAAACCATATCCAACTTATAATGCTTAGTAAATGTATTGCACTGAAATCCTAATAACAACTTCAAGGATGGAATTGGTGTCCAACTCCTTGAAAAAAGCAACAGAAGAAACAAAAGTCATAGTGGAATGAGCTCTAACAGAAGTAGACAAAGATTTGCCATGAAAAGAATAACAAAAATAAATCGCCTTAGATGTCCAAGAGGAAATGGTTTGCTTAGAAACAACCAAACCCAATGTCCTGGGATGAAAGGAAACAAAAATCTGTTTATATTTACAAATGGCACTAGCAGACTGAGGAGAAGGGAAAAAGGAAGTTTTACTGACTGATTCAAGGACAACTCATTTACTACCTTGGGCTTAGTGTGAAGGGATACCCTGTCACTGTGAAAAACTAAAAAAATGAGGAATGACCATAAGGGCCTGAAGCTCAGAAACTCTCTTAGTAGAGGTGAGAGCCAGCAACAGGGCAGTCTTCAAGGTACAATGTTGCAAAGAAGCAGAATCTACAGGCTCAAAAGGAACTTGAGTCAACTTTTTTCAAAACAAAATTTAAGTCCTAATGAGGAGGAGGAATAGGTTTCCTTGGAGGCCTAAGATGCAGGACACCTTTAAGAAAATGTTTGACCTCAAAATGAGAAGCTAATTGAGGATTCAAGGTCAGACAAGCAGAAATGGCTGACAAATGGGGGCCTTCACAGAAGAATAGACCAAGCCAGACTGGAGCAACTCACACAAATAGACCCCCTCACTGAAAAAGGGTCCTGGCTACAAGCATGGCACCAGACAGAAAATCTTTTCCATTTGGACATGTAAGATTTTCTGGTTGAGGGTTTCCATGCCTGCTGTAAAATCCTGAGCACATCTCAGAAAAGAGGTGCCTGAAAGGGATCAAAACCCTATCACCCAAATTGTCAGTTGAAGAGTGGACAAGTGGGGTTGGATAAGAGATCCATTGCCCTATATGATGAGGTCTAACTGGTATGGTAACTTGTGGTGATTGCCCCTGGCCAGATGTAATAAGAGGGGGAACCAGTGCTTTCTTGGGCAAAACAGAATCACTAGCCAGATTTTTGGGGAGTCCAGCTGAATCTTCTGCAGGACTCTTGGAAGCAGAGGAAGAAGATGAGAATCATAAAGAAACACCCTCTTCCAAGGAAAAGAAAGAGAATCCGTCTTCCATGCCAGATGGCATGGCACTCTGTAACAGAAGAGAAGGATCTGTCTGTTCAGAGGGGAAGCAAAAAGATCTACCTGAGGAATACCCCAGCGATGGACAAGGTCCAGAAACTCATTTCTGTAAAGCATCCATTCATGAGTCTGTGTTGTCGACCTGCTCAGTTTGTGACTAAAGTGTGCTCTGAATGAATGTATACTACTTGAAGAGTTAACTGATAACCGAGAGCAACTTCTCAAGCCTGAAGAGCCATCTTGCCGAGGAGTTGAGATTGTGTGCCTCCCTTTTTGTTGACATACCACCACTTCAAGAGGCATGGAGAGAACATCGGGGGAAAAAATTGAAGGGCCAGAATCAGACATGTCATCTGTTTGATGTTGATATGAGCTGACTTCTGATGGAGGAAGGGGGGGGGCAGAGATCCTGAACTTTCAGGTGACCACATGAACCACCCTACCCCATGTCTGAGGCATCAGTCAACAGTTCTTGAGAAGGCATTGGAGGCTGAAACGGCAGGTCTGGGTTGAGAACAAACTGTTGAATCCATCACTGAATTTCTCCTCTAGATGAAGAAGACGCACACTGAAATTCAGAGGGTGGCAATACTGCAGCTAAACCGACTTGAGGTACCAATGAAGTTTCAGCATATGCAGTCTGGCAAGGTGGAGCATTGGAATAGAAGAGGACATGAATCCCAGAGCCCAAGGAATCACTGTGGCTGGAATGGCAGTCAGAGGAAGAAGAGACTGAAAGAAGGCTGTCAATGACAAAACTTTGGATGTGGAAGAGAGGCCAACATACACATGATCCTGAGAGGGAGTCAGGACTAACTTTTGGAAGTTGATTATGAACCCCAGACTTTAAAGAAAAGAGATGATGAACTGAAGAGAGATTATGAACTGCAGATCCTGTAATATGCGACTGGGAGAAGGTGTCTGAATGCTTTGGAGCATGCAGAAAGCAGTTGCAGGAACTAAGCATTTTGTGAATATCCTTGGGGCAGTAGAGAGGTGAAAGGGCAATGCAGAGAACTAAAAATGAGAGAAAGAAACAGAGAAATGTAAAAACCTCCTGAAAAGAGGGTGAATAGGATATGAATGTAAGCATCCTTCAGATCCAAAAACACCAGAAAAGTCCAGGGCAGAAAAATAGGAAACAGGGTTTGAAGAGCAAACATGTGAAAAGAGGGGACCTTGAGAAAGATATTGAGCAGGGAGAGACCGGCAATAGGTCTCCAAGTGCCCTTCTTTTGAGGAGCCAGGAACATCCTGGAATAAAATTGCATTCCTACTTGGGAAGGGGAAACGGGTTGAATGGTTCCTTGGTTCACCAGGGTCCCTAGGACCTCTGGAAAATGAGGAAGTTGCTGTAGAGGAGCTTGAGGAATCCCTTAAAAAGGAGGGAGAGACTTCTATGCTATGAAGTTACCATTACAGATGACGAAAAGAACCCAAGAGTCTGATGTGATAAGAAGGCAATTTGGATGACAAAGGGAAAGCCGAAAGCACAAAGGAACCTGGTCTAAGAATGTGAGGAGGATTATGAAAGAGAAGCAGGCTTATCAAATAAAGGAGGCTTCTGGGCCACAGAAGTCTGAGAAGCCTTAGCAGTCTTACCTACTACCATTCCTGTCCTTGGAGGCTTGGCAGGGCTGCCTGCAGACAAAAGCAGATCAAGAAGAATAATTTCTGTGGAACTTAAGGATAGGAAAGACAAAAATATGTTCAAGTACCTGCAAGGCTTTGCCTTACTCTTGAAGAGACTTAAACAGGTCAGCAGCAGCAGCAGTCCCAAAAAGATTTTTATTATCCACAGGAGCATCCAACAACTTGGCATTAATGTCCTCAGACACAGAATGGAGATGAAACCAAGAATAGCACCTCATGACAGACCCAAAAGCCGCAGCCCTGGAAGAGCCATCAGCAACATCATACCTACACTTGATAGGGTGCCGAGCCACTTGAGAAGTAGAACCTAAAATAGATAAAGCAGAACATTGGCCTTCACAATCAGGGAGGTCAGAAATAACCTGACAAGCTTGAGCCATCAAGGCCAGAGCATATCTGGCAATGTGGGTCTGGTAATTAATAGCCTTAAATGCCAAAGTAGAAGAAATCTAAACCTTTTTATCGATCCTCTTTTCTGCCTTGTATCCTTATCAGAAGGCAAAAGTTTGGAAGAGGAAAAGAGCTTGGAAAGTTTGTCAGAAGAGACTGACACCACAGCAGCATCAGTAGAAGGACACACATAAAATTGACAACCTCAGGAATCGTATAGAACCCATCAGGTTTCTTAGGAGCAGAAGGCTAAGAATTAGGAGACTTGGAAGAAGCAGTGACAGTGTTTAAGAAGGCAACTAATGCAGGAGAAACCTGCACAGGGTTTAGGAGTATCCACCGGAAGCAACTCATAGTATCTCCTTGGAATATCAGACACTTGAGAAGAGTCCCACTTAAAGTTCTCCATCCTAGCAATTGTGTCCCCAAAGGACAATTCCTCTACAGGAGACTCAGGGGTAATAGCCTGTTTCTTATCAGAACCATAAGCCAAACGTGAAGGCATCTGCGAAGAAAAGGACAAGGACCCCTCATTAGATTCATCAAGGAATCTTGTTCTCTAGGCGGTTTAGAAGGGGTGGAGGTCAAGGGAGGATCAGGCTCTGAAACCCAGTGAGAAGGATTCAGGGCCATAAAGACAGAAAAGAAGCCCTGAGTAAAGTCTAGTCATTCCTTTTGAGGCTCCAGAGGATGGACTGAAACATTCTTCGTCTTTTATCTTTTCTTGGAAGGGATGTCAGCCCTAACAAATTCTGGAGGTTCCAACCCTGGGCAAGATTCATCAAGAGTACCCAGAACATCTTCCCTGACCAGTATCTGTGGATTCCCTCTACGACCCACAGAGATACTCAAACTCAGTTACCCCTCAATGTCCAGAGCAGATGCCTAGAAAGCCACAGAGGACAAGCAAAAAGACAGATCCATGCTGGCTTCTGACTGGGTTGTGGCAGAGGAATCCAGTGTAGATGATGAACGGCTTACAGAGCTATTACCTGCTTCTAGAGGAGTGTCCTTTGGAGGCTGGACAACTGAAGAATCTGTTCAGACTTCTTGGCCACCTTCTTACCTAGTGTGAGTATCTAGGAGTTAATAGAGTCCACCATGGTATACTGGGCTCACTATTTGGGTCTACTTTAGTTCAGCGAACGATCAGATGATTGAATGTTAGTTCGAACACTAAGTGTCGAACTGGCAAAACAGTGAACGACTGGAACAGCAATTTTTTTCCCAGGGAAAGAAATCACTGGGCTGGGTGGCCGGGTTGTGCCGTTTTCTCCACTGTAGTGTGATCTCGAAGTTGGTATATTTAAGTGGGGGGTGTGATAAGCACAGCCCCCCACATGAGGGAGTGGGGGGTGAAGCCCCCCCCCCACTGCATTTAGTGTTTATTTTTTTTTTGGGGGGGGGGCAGCAATTTTTTTTTCCCTGGGAAAAAATTGCTGTTCTGGTTGTTCGCCGTTTTGAGAATTTGAGATTTAGGGGTCGATATAACAGCGTTCGATCTTCTGATCGTTCGTTGTTATAATACAGACCCCACTGTTTAAGCTGCTGTTTTTCAAGATAAATGGCCAGGGAAGACAAATGGCTTCTGAGTGTCTTAGGCACAAATGGCTTACAAATACCTGGTCATGGGAAGAACCCAAACAAAAGAGACACTGTTCATGATGATCCTTATGGAGATTCTGTCTCCCACACTGACATTTTCCCTTCATGGATGACATGAACTGTAGGTAAGCAAAATAAAATACAAGACCAAAGAAAAGAAAAGAAAAAAATCCCCAACTGGGCACTTATATGATGGCTAAGTATTCAACACAGAAACAAGGCATTCAGATCGACAAGCAATAATGGCGTTCAGACTGACGGCAAGGAATTTCTGAGTAACTGTGTCCGTACATGACTTTTATGCCCTACATTCTGTGGGGGGAGCATATGTGTGATGAACAAGATCATAAGGCTTTGGTTTACTAGTTGAATGTCAGGCTGCCCTAGGCGGGAGATCCCTATATTAATTAATTCTGCAACAGTGATATAGAAAGACATCTGATTATACACACTCAGGTTAATCAGGATCGAATGCAGGAATAGTTAAGGAGAGGTGAATTTAAATCAGAAGTAGGGGACTACATGCATGTTGGTTTACAAAGTCCATTGAACATGTTGGGGAAACAGACAAATGTAAGATCTGATGTTGTCAGTTTTCATTCTATCCTCAACATATGGGTTTGAATCTGATCCTCGGATCTAACTTGGCCTTTACTGTAGCTCGTGATCACCAAAAAGCTCTTGAGCCGCTCCCTTACCCATAATGTGCCAACCCCTAACATAACTCAGATCTCGTTTGCCGCTTTCGCGAATAGACGTGGCAGCTGAGCTGTTAAGTTACTTCTTATTAAGATAAGTGGTTTCTCATCATATTTGTGACTTAGTGCCTTGTTAACATTTTCTGTTCAGGTTGTACTGACTGGTTGTTTATACTGTTAGAGTTTAACCATTTTTCTTTGTTACTAAAATGTCTGAGAAACCTACTGGTTTCAAGAAATGCACTTCTTGTGGGCATAAGATGCTTAATTCTGATGCCCACAAGAAGTGCATTTACTGCCTGGGGGCTGACCATCTCAAATCTTCTTGTGATATTTGCTCCACCTTTAACCTCAGGGCCCTCTCTGATAGGCGCAATAAATTAATTTTAAAAGGGTTACCTCCAGCTTCTTCTGGGGCTCAAACCCCCTCTAAAGCTTCACAAGTTTTCTCAGAATCCAGGAAATGAGCCCTCCAGAACTTTCCGAGGGCTTCTTCGGAGCTATCAGAAAAAATTAGGAAAGTTTCAGATCTGAAGTCCTTTGGGTGTCCCTTGGATTCACAGTCCTCCTCAGAGCCAACAGGCATGGCTCCTGTTGTAAGCTCTCCTTTACCTTCCACCTCCTTCTTGGATCCTAGGCCTTCGGATCTGACAGGTAGGAGCTGGTCTTCTGAGTACACCCTCAAACCTTTATCTCCGGCCCTACCCTTGGAACTCTTCCAAACATCTAGAAAACATTCCAGGCCACCGTCCACGGTGTCTTCCATGTCTTCAAGGAGATGTTCATCGTGTTACACTGCTGCAGTCATCACACTTGGGTTATCCTGCTGTCAGTGGTTCCCCAGTCGGCCTGAGTTCCAAAGTCTTGGTCCGGCGTCGGTTTCTGTCACTTCCTCCCTGACGTCAGTGCGACAGGGGTATATAAGTTGCAGCCGACGCCATTTTCTTCAGTCTTTCTTGCCACACAGTGCCTGAAGCAAAAGCAGTTCGCAAGTGCCGAACGGTCGACTCCTGAGATTTTCATTCCGAATCCAGAACCGAAGTCTTCTACAAAGCTAAGTACCCTGTTGGGTTAACTTTTTCTTGCCTCAGACTGATGTCAGTAAAAGTTAATAACTGTATTTCATGTGGGAAGTAAATACCTCATAAGGATTTCCATTCTTATTGTATCCCATGCCTAGGCCCAGACCACGATGTCACTGGTTGTCGGTTTTGTGCTAGGTTTAACAAGCGCACTATTAAACGTTGGTTTGATTTTGCCTGACATTACTTTGGCAGAAAATTTAATTACACCATGCCGTCGGAACGTCCAATGACAGCAATCCATAAAAAGTGCAAAGACAGGCATCCGAGGCCCAAAACTGACGACGAAGCCTCTTCAAGGCCAGTCGCCGGTTCTCCGGTTTTCAGCGAGGCGCCTACGCAGTCCCTGACGACCACTTCTGCAGAACCACAGGCGGCCACTGACTCTGTAGTGATGGCTGGGCCCTCAGACACACAAGTTTTCCAGACATCCGAGACTGACCCTGCTGAGGGATCCGGAGTACATGAGCAACCCGCAGCTTCAGAGGGTGTCTTCAGACCTACTCAGCTAAGCATTAAACCCTCTTCTAAGTCTAAGCCACCTTTAAAAACAAAGAAACAAATACAGTCTCCAGGACAGGCCTCCATGCCTAAGAAACAAATGCTCAAAATGGCCGAAGACCTAATCACTCTGAGCAGGGGGTCCCATCCCCCACCTGATAAAAGGCCTAGACAGGATGCAGATTATGACTCAATCGACCAGGTGTCCATTTGCTCAGATTCATCCTCAGACTTAGGTTATTCTTTACCCCCTTATGAGGATTCTGATGCTGAGGAATCAATTCCATCAGCCTCTCCACCAGAGGACTACTCTTTTGGGGAAACTTTACACACCATGAGGGAGCATTTCCATTGGGAAGGCCAGGATTACTCGGAATCCAAGAAAAGGCTCAGAGAATTCCTACTATTGCCTCAAGACAGACCCCTTGCTATTCCGCCAGTGTTAGATATTGTGGATGATGTGTATACTGAATCCAGCTTAAATCGTGATTCCTTACCTCCAGCTCCAGTTAAACCAGACAGGTATTACAGAGTCCCTGACTCTCACAAATTTCTGTACAAAAGCCAAGTGGCAGACCCATAAACTATTTCTCAGGGAACCAAATGGGTTAAGGCCTCATCAGCAAAGAATCCAGTTCCCTCTGACAGAGACTCCAGAGCATTAGACAGATGGGGAAAGAAAGTATATACGTCTGCAACTTTAGCAATGAGAGCTTTAAATTGCCAATTTCACATGCTAAAATATCAGCAATTTTTGATGTCTCAGTTGAAACAAAAAATGCTATCAGATACAGATCCTCCTAATTTTAAGGAAATGCAGGATGTATTGCATGCTGCTGAACAAGTGGGAAAACATACTTTGCAATGTGGTTGTGATTCTTTAGAGGCCTCCTGTAGAGCAGCAGTTACAGGCTCTGTCATTAGAAGACATGCATAGTTAAAAGAACATACGGTACCAGATCATGTTAAAGCTAAACTACTGGATGCACCTTTGCAGAATGATGTTTTATTTGGAGTCAAAGCAGAAGAGGTATTAAAGACAATGGAGGATGGAAACTGCCCGCCCCTCTTGTAAATTTGTGTTTGGATACTCCTTCTGGGCCCATCTCATTTGCTTACTCAACTGAGTGCAGTGAGATCATATTCTGATTTCAGGCACACCTACTGTGTACAAAGAGAGCATCTGGGAAACAGAAAAAAAAATTTAAGCTTGTTTCCTGCCTTTCCTGTTAAGTGGTATAGACTATTTGTAGGCTTCTGAGCCCCCAAGTCCTTCTGTGTTGGAGGGAAGCCTTCTAGCTTAGTTTTTTTTTCTTATAACTAGCCAGTTTTCTAGTTTCAGCACTCAAATCTGTTTCTTTGATCTCAGCACTTGTTCAGAAAAAAAAAAAATTCATCTGCTTTTACTGTACTTGTGTTTCTACCTACTTTATTTTAATTTTGCATCATCTTAAAAGTACTCAATTGTATTTATTACTGCTTGGTGTAACTCATTCTAAGCCTTTTGGTTTAAACACTTGGGATTTGGACCAGTTGTTTTGCACTGAGAGGGTTTGTGGTCTGCGCTGTAGTGGCAGAACAGGTAGCTTACATCCTTCTAGGTTGGGAACTGCTGATTGAGGGCTTAGTGTCTGTTATTCTAAAAGTGTATTAATTCTGGTTTAAGCACTTGGGCTTTCAGGCCAGTTATTTTACATTAAGATGGTTTGTGGTCTGCACTCTTGTGGGGGGAGAGGCTGGACTCTGCCCTTCTGAGCTGGGAATTTCTGGTTAAAGGCTTATAGTGCATGCATATCTGAACTGCTTCTTACTGAAGTTGGTGCGCCTTGTTTGCTGTGGCATAGACTGGATTCGGGCCTCCTGGATCTAGCTTTGTTTGTGTAACTTGAGCACTAATCCAGGCATTCTCTAAAGTATTCAATTGTATTTATTACTGCTTGGTAGTAACTCGATTAAAGTGTAGCTATCATTCTAAGTCTTTTGGATTAAGCACTTGGGCTTCAGACCAGTTGATTTACATTAGGAAGGTTTGTGGCATGCACTGTGGTGGCAGGACAGGTAGCTTTCATCCTTCTAAGTTGGGAACTGCTGATTGAGAGCCCAGTGTCTGTTATTCTTAAAGTGTATTAGTTCTGGTTTAAGCACTTGGGCTTCAGGCCAGTTATTTTACATTAAGAAGGTTCATGGTCTGCACTCTTGTGGGAGAAGAGGCTGGACTCTGCCCTTCTGAGCTGGGAATTTCTGGTTAAAGGTTTATAGTGCTGAATATTTGAACTGTATCTTACTGAAATTGGTACACCTTGTTTGCTGTAGCATAGACTAGATCCAGGCCTGCTGAATCTAGCTTTGTTTATATGCTTGTTATTTCCCAGGAAAGCTAATTCCACCTAATACGCGGCTTCTCAGCGCTTCTGTGGATCACTAATGATATCTGCATTGCTTACTGTACTTATTTCCTTGTTTCACTTGAAAGAAAGTTACCGTTTGTCGTTTTTGCATTTAAGTTACCTGTAACACATTGCACTTAAGTTACCTGGCACTTGCTCACTAAAGCAATTATATAAGTCAGCACTAAAAATTAAAAGCACTGCACCCTCACTCCCCACTGGCCCTTGTTTTCAATTATAAAGGAATTCCCAATATTATTCTAGCATGTCCAAAGGTCAGCTGTCAATCTCCTCTCTGGTCCAGCTGGTGAATCTGGGAATCTTGAGGCAATGTTACAACTGCCTCATGTACACAGACAACCCTCTCCTCCTCCCAACAAATTCCAACACATGTGAGAGATGCAACCATATAGCCAAACTGGAGGCTAAGCTCTCTCAACTCAGTACTGGCATAACCAGTCAGGAGGAGAAGGAAACCACACTCACTACAATTCCAGTCTCACATAGACCTACCACGACAGCAAACCAAACACATAATCACACAAAACATACTGGAGGCTCTAAATAAAGATCTGCCTAAGCAGCAGAGACCTCCAAAGCAGACACCCAAGCAACTGCTACCCCAAAACAAAACACGTGCAACACATATCTCACAAAGCCAGTGTGCCGAACAGTCACAGCCCTTAAGACTAAACAACACACCTGATACACTTGTAATAGGTGACTCTATTGTCAGGCACACTGACGTCCCGCTCATCAGGCTGAACAAGGAGAGGGTCACGGTGAGCAGCCTGTCGGACGCTAGGATCCGCCACATAACACAAGCACTCAGGTCACTCCAAGGCAAGTACAAATATGACTCAGTCATTGTCCATGATGGTGTGAATGACCTGAGACGTACCTCCCTGGACTACTTGAAAAGAGACATAGAGGAGCTCTCTGAGCATGTAGCCCAGGCCGGTATGACCCTGACCTTGAGTAGCATCTTACCCTCACCAAGAATGATGCCACAATATGAAGACAAGATGATCAATTTCAACAATTGGCTTAAGTACTGGTGTCATTCAAAGGGGATCCAGTGCCTGTCAGCTTGGGATGATATGCTCGACAAGCCACGATGCTTCGCTAGGGACGGCTTGCACCTGTCACCCCTGGGCTTTCGGATATTGGCAAAGGATCTTGCTACCCCCATAGTGCCTTTTTTAGGCAAAGCTCAAAAGACAAACCCACCTCCATAGGTATCACAAGGGATAAGAAACTAAGAGTAATGCTACTCAACGCCAGAAGTCTAAACCTCAAGATGCACGCACTCGAAACTCTCCTTAGCATGGAGAACATCGATATCTGTGCAGTAACAGAAACCTAATTCAGGGCTCCCGAGAGCACCCCAGCACTACCAGGTTAGACCTCATACCATGCTTTTTGGCCCCAAAACTTGGACCGAACCACAAAAAGAGGGGGAGTATCGATATTTATCAGAGATACCCACACCTCCAGGTTGGTGGCAAAGCACGAAGCATCAGAGACTATCCATGTGCAACTAACACCTCCAGGTTGGTGGCAAAGCACGAAGCATCAGAGACTATCCATGTGCATCTAACAGTGGGTAAAACTGCCTTCCAGTTTATAGCCTGCTACAGACCACCCTCCCAAACCCAGGAACCCCACTCGGCCTTCCTGAGAACACTGGAAAATATGAAGGTCTCTCCAAACACCATTATATTGGGCGACTTCAACTACCCAAACATAGACTGGGAGCATTACTCTAGCTCCAACACCCTAGCCCAAAGGTTCCTAGAATTTATAAACTCAGATGCTATGGAACAACTTGTTACCACTCCCACAAGAGGGGAAAACATACTGGACCTGATCATCACCAACATGGGGACTCTCTGCTCCAGACCAGAAGTGTATCCCTCACTGGTAAGATCAGACCATAAACTAATCTCACTGGATATTCACATCCCGACCCCACCCCCTGCCCAGAAAACCACAGTGAAAAACTTCTCTAAAGCAAATTTCACACTCCTCAAAACCGAGGTGGAATCCTTCAAAGCCCCCGGGCCTGTGGAAAATACAGCCCAGACCGCATAATCCTTTATAAACGCATTCTATGAACACCTTCAGGAATGCATGGATCATGCGATCCCAAATAAAATCAAGACCCAATCCTCCAAAGGCAGACGTCCTGTCTGGTGGACCCCAGCCATAAACAAACTATACAATAGAAGGAGGAAGCTACTAAATGATAGAACAAAATCCCAAAAAGGGAAGGCATCACTGATCAGTATTAGCAAAAAACTACGGGCACTCATAAAATTGTCTAAGGCCAGCTTTGAGAGAAAAATTGCACAGGACACTAAGGATAATCACAAGGCTTTCTTTAGTTATGTTAGGAACCTGGGTGGTAATTCCCAGATATGCTCAGAATTAGTCCAAAATGACAAAAAATACACCAAACCCACAGACATTGCCAACATCCTAGCTGACAGGTTCAGCGCAAACTTCTCCCCTCCCACCAAAAGGGCAAATATCTATCCCAGCAGCGTGCTGCCCCGCTAGCATCTCACATGCTCAGGTAGGAGCCACCCTCTCCACAGCAAAAGACACAGCGTCAATGGGACCAGACAGTGTCCCGGCTGCGCCTACATGAACTCCAAGAAGAGCTAAACCCAAACATAAAACTACTGTTCAGTCTCAGCCTTACTACAGGATATGTGCCCAAAGAGTGGCGTACAGCAACAGTGGTCCCTCTCCATAAAGGTGGTGCCTCAACGGATCCTGGAAACTATCGCCCCACAAGCCTGACTAGCTTGGTCTGCAAAGCTATGGAAAGGATCATCATGGACCTCATAAATAAAGATATTGGGGACCTACAGACACTGGATCCTACCCAGTTCGGCTTTGTTAAGGGCAGATCCTGCCTCTTAAACCTGGTTGATTTCTTTGAAACAGTCACCAAGGCCATTGACGAGGGGAAGGTAGTCCACACAGCCTACCTGGACCTCACAAAGGCCTTCAATACAATACCCCACTCGGGCATTATAGATAAGCTCACCAGCTTAAATATAAACCCCTATATCACTAGATGGATTGCAAACTGGCTCAAGGACAGAACCCACGTGGTTAGAATTGCTGGAGCCATGTCAGACTCCAATCCAGTTACAAGTGGTGTCCCACAAGGCTCAGTCCTGGGACCTCTCTTGTTCGGTATATATTTCTCGGAGGTACAGGCCAACATGGAAGGACTGTGGCTGACCAAGTTCGCAGATGACTGCAAACTGGGCGCCATAATCGACTCTCCAGCCGACACAAGCATCCTCCGAAAGGGCCTCATAGAAACAGACAACTGTTGCCAGAGCCATGGCCTCAAGCTAAATGCCAAAAAGTGGCAAAAACAAAGTGCCCACAAATTACCACATAGGTGGTAATCCATTAAGTACAGAAGAAGTAATTAGGGACCTGGGGACCAAAGTTGATAGCAATCTCTCATTTGACAACCACGTGGCCAAAGTGGTTAGAAAAACATTTTATATAGCCCACCTAATCATGAAGGGATTCACATCTAGATCAGGGGAGGTCATCGTGCCTCTTTACTCATCCCTCATCTGGCCCATAATTGAGTACAATGCCCATTTTGGGATGTACCTTACCAGACACCTGCAGCAACTGGAAAGACCCCAAAAGTATTTCACCAAGAGGATCAAAGGGCTCAAACAGATGCCATATGCTGCCCGGTTAAAGAAACTCCAGCTCTAATCTGTGGCATACCGCCTGCTCAGAGGCGATCTGTGCCTGACGTATAAAGCCATGTCCAACCCGGAATTAATGGACGTGCTGCACCTCAGAAAATCCAAATCCCATCGCGTAGCTCGAGAGACTTGAACCTCAGCACTGAAATAAATAGGACATGCTGGAGGGACAGATTCATAACCCAGAGGCTCCCTTCACTCTGGAATAAAATCCCAGTCCAGGTTAGGCAGAGTCCCTCATTGACTCTCTTCAAGAGGAATCTTGATAAGTGGATGGGAGATCGTAGGTTTACCCTGGGTATCACTTCTGTGTCGCTGTTAGACAGAGGCACAGTATACTAACCTCGAAAAAGGGCATAGCAAAATAAATTTAAAATGGGTGGTGAAAGCCAAACACATTCTGGCTAGGCTTATAAATGCCCTAGGGCAGATAGCCTAGTATGAACCTATGAACCTATAAGGCAAAATCTGTGCAAACAGTGAAGGATTTCTTACAGGTACAGCCTCCTCGATTTAGCAGAAACTGGACAACAAAGAATTGGTCCTTTCCAGCTATGAACAGACCTCAAAGGGGCAGATACAGACGTCCAAGAGGTAGAGGACAACCACAAGGTCCTTACAGGCCTCGACAATGGGGTGCATCAGGCCAGAAAGAAGGGGAAGACAGACACCAACCTTACAAAAAACAGTCACAATGATTTCCCACTACAGCTGCCAAACATCTGGCTCTTTTTTATCACAATTGGCATATGATCACCAAAGACAAATGGGTTCTCAATATCGTACCTCAAGGTTACAGGTTCCACTTTCACACTCTACCAAGGTTAAAAGGAATGCCAAATCTGCCACCAAATCAGTGGGCAGAGGCTCAAAAACAAATTACAGCACTCATGAACATGGAAGCTACTCAAAAGGTACCTCCACAGGAACAAGGACAAGGATTTTACTCAAGACTCTTTCTGGTGCCCAGAAAAGACAAAGCCTAGAGGCCCATTCTGGATCTTTCTTCTCTAAACACTTACCTGGATGTTCCGAAATTCAAAATGTTGACATTACAGCAGCTTCTTCCCATGCTGGGCAAGCAAGCTTGGCTCGTGACCTTGGACCTAAAGGAGGCATACCTGCATGTCCCTATCAGACCAAACTGCAGAAGATACGTCAGACTCATAGCTGGTCCAATGCACTATCAATTCTCTGCACTGCCCTTTGGCTTATCTACTGCGCCCAGGGTCTTTACAAAGTGCCTGGCACCAGTAATTGCATTTTGCAGACAGAGAAGAATTCAAATTTACCCGTACCTGGACGACTGCCTGATTCAAGCAGAGAGCAAAGACATTCTCCTAAAGCATATGGCGTTTGTAAAAAAGTTATTAAGTTGCCTTGGTTACACAGTAAACGAAAAGAAATCAAAACTAGTGCCCTCACAAGAGATCATATTCCTGGGTGCCAGCTTAAACACAACGGCCCAGATGGCTTATCTCACACCAGACAAGCAAGGACAACTGACTCAATACTTTCAATTGATGGCAACAAAGACCCAACTCCCTGCAAGAAAAATTCTGCAGGCCTTGGGCTACATGGCATCTTGCATACTACTAATTCCATATGCCAGACTGCATATGAGGAAACTACAATGGTACCTAAAGAGCGTATGGTCTCAACACTGTCAAAGTTTGGAAACAGTTATACCACTAATGCCTTGCCTTCAGAAGGAGTTTCGATGGTGGGCTCAAGCTTGTCACCTCAACAAGGGTCAGCCTATTACTCAATCCACGGCCAGGCAAACACTGACAACAGATGCATCGGATTACGCCTGGGGAGCACATATGGCAGGAAAATGTATTCAGGGCAAGAGGACCATAGAACAAAGGCATCTTCACATCAACCAAAAAGAGATGCTAGCTGTACAAAATGCCCTTATAGCTTTCAAGGACCTGCTGCATCCAGGACAACTACTACTAAAGACAGACAACACCACAGTTATGTGGTACATAAACAAGCAAGGGGGCACCCATTCCTACCCCCTCTGCAGACAAGCCATGACCTTGTGGAACACAGCCATAAACTATCAAGTTCATCTACAAGCACAATTCCTGTCAGGAGAGAAAAACACACTGGCAGATGACTTAAGCAGAAATCTCATGGATCCCCACGAATGGGAATTAATTCCACAAATATTCAGACTGATAACACAAAAATGGTGGAGCCTGGACATAGATCTGTTTGCATCACCAAGGAATTGCCAGCTACAGAAATTTTGCATAAGGAGTTAC
The DNA here is from genome assembly GCF_019279795.1 of Protopterus annectens. Lineage (NCBI taxonomy): Eukaryota > Metazoa > Chordata > Ceratodontiformes > Protopteridae > Protopterus > Protopterus annectens. The sequence goes on from NC_056731.1 coordinate 537,061,856, forward strand.
CATCCACAAGCATGGAAAGTGGATGCCCTCTCATTCAGCTAGAAAAACCTGCAAGTATACGCTTTCCCACCTTTGCCTCTTCTTCTAAAAGTACTCATAAAAGCCAGGAAAGAGAAGCCAAATATGATCCTGATTGCACCAGACTGGACACGCCACCACTGGTACCCAATCTTAAAAAACTTAGCACAAGAACCACCCTGGATTTTGCTTCAAATACCACATCTGCTGTCTCAGAACAACAATCAGATACTCCACAGCCAGCTAAAGACCTTAAACCTAGCTGCATGGAAGTTACCTTAGCCAAACAAGCACTGCCTCTCTCCAAAGAAGTTATGGATGTCATCCTGGAGGCCAGAAGGCCCAATACCAGGAAAGTCTATTCAGATAAATGGAAGAGATTATGTGCCTGGAACCAGGCTCACAGCCTTGGCCCTCTTGTGCCAAACATTCCTCACATACTACAATATTTGACTGAGATGCTGGACAACGGCCTTTCCTTTTCATCCATAAAGATACATGCCTCTGCCATCTCTGCCCACTACAACACAGATCCACCAATTTTCTCTCATTCATTGCTAAAACAGTACCTTAGAGGGGCAAAAAACATAAGACCACCCCATAGAGCACCTACTCCAACTTGGGACCTCAACTTTGTTTTGGAAAAATTGACCTTACCTTCTTTTGAGCCAGCTAGTACAGCAGAATTAAAATATATCTCTTGGAAAACTGCTCTGCTCCTGGCACTAACATCAGCCCGAAGAGTTTCAGAATTACAGGCACTAATGGCAGTGGAACCTTTCCTTATCTTCCACCAGGACAGGGTGTCTTTAAGAACTAACCCTACCTTTATGCCTAAGGTGGTTTCAAGTGTGTCTCTGAACCAAACTATTCACTTGCCAACTTTTTATCCAAAACCACAGAATAAAGGGGAGAGATTACTGCATTCTTTGGACATTCACAGACAGTTACGCTTCTACTTGGACAAAACTAAAGCTTTCAGAAAATCTGAGCAATTATTAGTTGCATATGCTGCAGGAGCACAGGGAAAAGCCATTTCAAAACAGACTACTTCAAAATGGATAGGACATTGCATACATTTCTGCTATACACACCATGGAAAACCTGTGCCTACCAGCATTAGATCTCACTCCATCAGGGCCACAGCCACTTCAACGGCCTACCTCAGAGGAGTACCTACCAAGGATATTTTGGAAGCAGCAACATGGAGCTCTGTGCATACCTTCACCAAGCATTACCACCTGCCTCTATACTCCAAATCAAGAGCTGGCTTCGACTCTGCAGTGCTACAGGGCCTTATAGCCACCCCAAATGCATTATAGTACCAGCCACCCTACCTCAGCTTTGGGATTCTACCCAAGTGTGATGACTGCAGCAGTGTAACTCGATGAACATAGTACAGTTTTGTACCTACCATAAATGTAAATGTTCGAGTGTTCACACTGCTGCAGTCCAGGTTACCCTCCCTCCTTCCCCTCTTCACTGCTGATGCGTACCTAGGTCATTTACCCTTTACTACCTGTGGGGAGTATTTGCTGGTAACTGAAAGTTGTTGTTTGCTTTTCTTACTTATGTTATATTAGCAATTTGAATTGCCTACCTATTTGGGGGCACCTGACATCTGGGGCAAGAAAAACTGAAGAAAATGGTGTCGGCTGCAACTTATATACCCCTGTCGCACTGACGTCAGGGAGGAAGCGACAGCAACCGATGCCGGACCAAGACTTTGCAATTCAGGCCGACTGGGGAACCACCTGACAGCAGGATAACCCAAGTGTGATGACTGCAGCAGTGTGAACACTTGAACATCTACTTTTATGGTAGCTACAAAACTGTACTTTTGACAGAGACAGATGTGGACAGGATGATGCGAAAATTTCTCAGGGCTCAGATCCAGATGGGGTCTTGCCAGCTCCATCCCCCCATGGAGCCATGCTTGCCCCTGCTAAGCCCCTTCTATCCCCTTCTCTGATCCGACATGTGGTTTCAGATTCCCACGATATGAGATTCTTGAGAGGTTCGGCATCAGATCCAAGGAAGGTACCCTCTTCGATTCTGATGGCTTCCCTGACTAACTCTGTTCTGATACCCTTGGACCAGAGCCTGTTTCGGATCCAAGAGATTGGTGCTGGGTCTGAGGGGTTGGGTTTGGCTACAACTTTGTTGGATCCATCCCTTTCCCTCAGAGCCTTAGGTAAGGTCCCCCACTAAAGCTCCACAAGTTTCCTCAGAATCCAGGAAATGAGCCCTCCAGAAGTCTCTGAGGGCTTCTACAAAGCCATCAGAAAAAAAATCAAGGAAGTTTCATATCCAACCTATTTGGAACCTAAGTACTTTGGGCATCCCTGAGATCCACAGCCCTCCTCAGATCTGACAGGCATGGTTACTATTGTGTCCTCTCCTGTACCATCCACCACCTTCTTGGATCCTAGGCTTCGGATCTGATTTGTAGGAGCCATTCGCCGGAGTACACCCTCAAATCTGTATCTCCAGCCTTGCCCTCCCAACTCTTCCAAACACCTAATAAACACTCCAGGCCAGTGTCCTCAGCATCCTCCAGGTTTTCTAGGAGTCTGACAGAGGTGAATATTAACACGATGTTGCAGAAGTTCCTCAGGGCTGAGATCCAGATGAGACTCTTGCCAGTTCCATCCCCTTATGGATCAGAGTGCCCATGCTAAACCCATTCTGTCTCCTTCTCCAATCCGACTGATGGTGTTGGAGTCCCAGGATACGAGATCCTCGAGAGGATCAGCAGCACATCCAAGGAAGATACCCTCCTTGACTCCAACCATGTCCCTGACTAGTTCTTCTCTGATACCCTTGGACCTGAGCAGGGATGAGAGGTCGGCACTAGGTCTGAGGGGTTGGGTTTATCTCTGACTTTATTGGGTCCATCCCTTCCCCTTGGAGCTTCAGCCCTGGACAGCTCAGATCCGATTCTTCCCTTGAGGCTTGGATCTGGGGGTGGCCCCGACCTTTCTTCCGCAAAGGCTTCAGCTTCAAGGGGAGAGGGAGAGGTTTTCCTTGGTCTGTCTGCATTCCATTGGTAGAACGGGCTTTCTCTTTGCACAGAGAACTGTTCTGTCTTATTTCAAATCCTAACCATCGCTTCTCACTGGGTCGAAGTTCTTAGCCCATCAGACCTCTTCCACAAGGACAGTCAGTTCCGAAAATCCTCCAGTCAGGTTCCCTTGAGGACCCCCCCCCCCTTGTGATACTATTCCTGAACATCCAAAAGAAAAGGAAGTGCCCATGGAGTCCTCTTACAGAAGACACTGAATTTGATGAGGGAGAAGGATCCCACCGATCACCACCCAATGACATTTCTTTCAGAGATATATTTGAAATCCTGAAACAGAAGGGTGGCTGGACTTCCCAAACTCCTTATCCTGAAGAACCAGTGTTTCTGAAGTTTTTCAGTACTGGACCATCTATGTCTTTGATGACCCCCCCCCCCCCCCCCGGCGGATGAGCTTATTGACTTGGTTTCCTGCTGGGCTTGGAAGGAACCAGACACTGTTGAACCATTCCTCAAGCACCTGGACAGATTTCTGGTCCTGCCCACTGACAAACCCCACTGGAGCTCTGGAGTCCTGGTTGATGCCATGTTGCTAGCGGCAGCCACCAAAAAGGAGTTAGCTAAACAGAGCTTCTCTGTCCATCCACCAAAAAAGGACTCAAGAGTGATGGAGATCTGGAAAGTGAGTATATGTCTCAGCCATGATTGCCCTTAGGTCGTAAAACTACCTGGCACACTTTATTTGACTAAAGAGAGATTTGATGAAGGAACTATCAAATACTCTCTCAGAGTCCATGTCTGTGGAGGATCAGAAAAAAGCTTTCTTCACAACTGGCTACTTTTCTGTCCATTTCTAATGCATCGATGAGGCAGATCTCCATTGCAGCAGAGGGTGCCTCATGAGCTGCTGGTTCAGGCATAGCCATTAGGAGACATGCTTAGATGAGGTTATGCGACTTTGTGGAACCCTTCAAGGCGTCCTTTGTAGGTGCCCACTTTGATGGCTTCTCCTTGTTTGGACCATCATTTAAAGACACGCTTACCCGCATTGAACAAGAAGGAAGGACTCTGCCATAGGGATCAAGTTTTCTACCCCTCAACAGACCTTTTCTAGAAACCAATGAGGTGGTAAGAAGATGTGGTTCTGAAAATCTCAGGGACCTTTCAAGTGGGGATAATTCCCCCAGAAGCACAGGAGGAACCTTCAGTGGAAGATGTTTCCCCCAAGGCAGAGCGGGTCCGCAGAATCTGGGCTTCAGAGATTCCTTCTCTAATAGGCCCTGTCAGTGTTCCTGAAGTGTTGCCTGACTGTCCACCTCTGGAGGCAGTCTGGAGTAATTTCTCTTTGCATCTAGTAGACGCCTGGGCAGAAATCACAAAAAATTCATGGACGCTAAGAATCATATTCATACATAACATTTTCTCTACCTCCACGTCCAGAAAAAGAAACTTCTGGACGTTCCACCCATTCAAATAGAAGATGCACTTCAAGAAATACACAAGCTGCTACAGAAAAGTCATCCACCCAATCAAATAGGATTTGGAACTTACTCCCGCTTCTTTTTTAGTGCCAAAGAAAACAGGGGACCTACGACCCATTTTGGATCTCAGCAACCTAAACCATTTTCTAAGGAAGACAAAGTTGTGAATGGTCATGGTTTAGTCCATTTTGCCTCTACTGTGTAAGGACGATTGGATGTGCTTTATAGATCTCCAGGATACATACTATCACATATTTATGGTCGTTGCTAGTGCATGTTTATATCTCCACTTACTTTAAGCTATTATTTTGTAAGTGCATGGCTCCTAGCACATCACCAAACCTTAAAACCTACTCCCTGCTATACTACTGTCACCTATACATCTACTCTCTTTGTCCACCCCCCCACTAAACTATTTCTACTTTTCCATCTACCCTTTATTGTTAATTGTCTCTGTTACCCACTTGTCCTCCCCTTCCTATCACTACTTCGCTTACAGTGACCTGCTGCTTAACTCCACTCACCTGTACTTCTGTGGTCTTTTCAACAGAGAACTCTAGCTCTGTTTTTTTTCTGTCTCACTGATTGTTTTTCTTTTTAACTTAGCATACTGCGACCTGGTCTATCCCACTTCATTCACCCTCACTTTGTTCCACTATACTACCCCCATTCTCACCCACCCCCACTTCAGCTAGATTTATACTTCTCAAACCCCACACACATAATGACAGCAAATCACAATCCAGACTTCAACTAATGAGATCTAATAACTAAACTCGCCCACAAAATGACAGCCAATCACAACCCAGAATTCAACTAATGGGATTTGATAACTAAACCTACTATAAACCATCCCTATTTTTTACTTATCAGTACTTAATCAGAACATCATCACCCCCCCCCTGTAAGTTCATAAGTCTACTACCCACACACACAACACCACTCATATAATCTATCAGATATCAGCTCTATTACACCCATTACTCTTAAATGTCTAATTGCCCTAATAAAATGCTTCACCTTAATAGGAAACATTTAAACCTAGCAGCCCTACACATCACCACTAGCTCACTGCTTTTACTTCTATAGTCCTTCACCTCATATAATTCTGTATTACAATCCACCAATACCCCTCCCTGGCATATCCATTATACCACCTAAGTATACTATTAAACTTTACTATAGCTCCAACCCTTTTCTATATTAGCCATATAGATTACCTTGCAAACAAATTCCATCCCCTAGCAAGAACATCCCAAACCTGTCAAAAACACGCCAAACTATAAAACAAGCTTGCCAAACTCCTTTTATACCTTATTAAGCAATTAAACTGCTCCGGGGACATACACTCTAATCCTGGTCCCATTCCTCTACATAATATCTTAAGAAGCTGTATCACATTCAACTCTGGACTATTACACAAGAAAAATAAATCTTCCCTTCTTCTCCTTAATATGTAATAATGTAAGTAGTATTAGAAATAAAGTTCATGATCTGCATGTCCTACTCTCCCTCTATTCTCCTGATATTGTGATATTGACAGAGACATGGCTAAAACCCAACAATAACAACAACAAAATAGTTGCTCCAGGATACGGTATTCTATGTAAAGATAGGAAAACCAGAAAGGCAGCGGATTAGCATTCTTATTAAAGATCATCTAACACTTGACTACCTAGAACTAAGCATCCCTGACTTTGAAAATGCAGAACTAATCTTTACCAAATTAATAATTAACCCCAAAAACCACATTAACATTATAGGTGGTTATATCCCATCAGAAAACAGTATTTCCACACTAGAAAACATACTACACTGGATCTCCAATTCTCTCCCACAGGAAATAGTCCTGATGGGCGACTTCAGCATTGACTGACAAGACTGCTCCTCTCACAATCCAACATCCCGTGTTAACCTCTATGGGTTCATGCAACTCATCATATCCCCCACAAGGACTGACGAGTTTTCCAAATGACAGTCTATGCTCAACTGGATTATGGTTAACAACCCCTCCCTGTCATCTCAATCAGGTTGTCCTCCTGACAGCCTGAGTGACCATAGCCAACCTTTCTTCTAAGAGCCCGCACTCACCAAAACATCCCAGCCACCTACCGTTTAATCAGAAATAAAAAAAAAGCTTTAACCTGAGTAGGTTCATCTCCACTCTAAAAAGCTCCAACTGGGAAACTCTCAGACAGCTACCCCTAGGAGATGCTGTTAACTCCTTCAGCACCACTTTCTTAAATATATTAAACTGCCAGACACACCCTTATAACTATTATTGTAAAAGCCAACTTTGCACCCTGGCTAAGTAAAGAATGCAGATCCTTATTAAAGGCTAGAGCTAAGGCCTGGGAACAGTTTCACAAAAACAAAACCCAGATCGCAAGACAAACATTCGTAGAACTGCAAAACAAAGCTAAGAAACTAGTAAAATTAGACAAAATCAACTACTACCACAATATCCAGAAAAACACTACAATAACCCTCAAAACTTCTGGGCTGCAGTTAGTAATATACTTCGGCCAGGTAAATCAGCTACCCCCACTCCGTCAACCAGCAGCTCTAATAATATAGCAACCCAATTCAGTAAATACTTTACAGAAACTATTCAAACCCTTGCAAATTCTCAGAGCATCTCCAACAACTCTGTCCCTTTAACACCCCAGCGCAGCAATAACTCCAAAATAGCACCGACAGCTTTACATTACACCCAGTTCTGTTGATACCATTAAAAAACTACTCCAAAAATTGAAACCAACCACCCTAGCCACAGGCATCCTCCCAGCTGACTTTCTGCAAATTGCAACAGAAACAATAGCATACCCAGCAGGCATACTCATAAACAGATCAATGTCAGAGAGCCTGGTACCTGTTATTTGAAAAATCTCCCACATGATACCTTTACAGAAGGGAGGTAATTCCACCGAAATTATTAATTATCATTCACTTGCCATCCTGTCACCCTTATTTAAAATCTTAGAGAGAATCATACATACCCAGTTCATGTACTACCTTCACGCACATAAACTTATCAAATACTCAACACGGTTTTCTCCCTGATCACTGCACCACCACAGCACTAATGTCCTTTACTAACACAGTGAACCACTATAGAAGTAATGAACAATTTGTATCTGCCATATTTTTGGACTTGTCCAAAGTCTTTGATATGGTAAATCACAATAAACTCATCAATGTGCTCTCTATCCTAAATCTTAGTAGCTCTTCTATCACCTGGTTCCAAAGCTACATATCAGGACAACAGCAGGCCGTCTAGTGGCAACACCACCTTTCCCCTCTTCTCCCAGTTACCTTAGGGATTCCACAAGGCTTCATCTTTGGGCCTCTAATATTCTCTCTATTCACCAACCGGCTCCACACCTCCACACTTCACTGCTCAGTGGTACAGTATGCAGATGACTCTACCCGAAAATGCACAGCCTCCTCCCTACAAAACCTCCACACCATAACCCAAGATTCCTTTCTCTTTGTTGAAACATGGCTCACTAACTCCCAACTCTTTCAAAATCCCAATAAAATAAACCTCCTTCTCTTCTACCCACCAAGATCCCCCTCATATTCCATGTCTTAATATCATATCCAAAAATAAAACTATCACCTCAATAACTCACACTAAACTGCTAGGCATAGAAATTGGCAATAACTTGAAGTTTGATATTCATGTAGCTCAAACCATTGAGGAGTCCACAAGAAACTAGGTCTTCTATACAGGAACAGTTTCTAACTAGAAACACAAAAGCTACCATCACTCACACATACCTCCTCTCAACTCTCCTATACGCCTCCCCAAATCTAACCAGCCTCTGCAAAAGTGATCTAATCAAACTGGAATCTTGTTACAATAAAATTGCCAAGTTTGCCATTGATGCCACACACAGGACACATAACTGTACATCTCTTAAAAAGCTAAAATGGCTAGAACTTCCTCAACCGATACACTTTAAGCAATTAACTTTTGCTCACAAAATACTGCATCAGCCAGATAAAACTCCTGCTCTCCAAAGTCTTATACAACCATACAGCACTTCTAGATCCCTCTGTTCCAGTAACAAACTCCTTCTAGACACCACCAAAGCTAACTACTCAGGTGGGGAATCACTCTTTTTAAACTTCATTCCTAAAATATAGAATAAAATGCCAGTCCTTATAACTTCCAGTTGCTCTACAGTACAATTTAAAAAACTCCTAAAAACACACTTAATTGGCACTTGGTTCTACTCTTGTAACTGTCCTGGATAGATCTAACCTCAGTCTGTTTAACTAAATATTGCTCATTAACTGTTATATTACACCAATATTTGACCTCAACTGTATGGAAATTAGTTCTTTTTATCATTTAAATTGTATGTATTCTTGTATGACATGTTGTGTAAATGTTACCTGTAAAGAATTGTATTGTCCATCATTGTGTAACTGTTGATTGTGAATATTTCTGTAATTCCTCACATGTATGTCAACTTCTACAATGCTTATATTTCTTATAAATGGAGCTTTTCTCCCTGGGCCTCCACTGAAAAGGACCTGTGTCCAGTCGGACTTTCCTGGTAAACAAATGTAAAATAAAATAAATAAATTAAAAATAAGATCCAGGAGACATCTACGCTTTTGGCTGGGAACCAGTCATTACCAATTCAGAATACTGCCCTTTGGACTCACCACAGCCTTGGCCCAAGAGTTTTTACCAAATGCATGGCAGTAGTGGCAGCTCACTTGAGACTCAAGGGATTCCGAGTGTTTCCATATCTCGACAACTGGATCCTCACCTCCCCATCCAAGCATCAACTTCTACAAGCCAGAGACTACTTGCTCCAGATTTACAACACCTTGGGCATCTCGACAGATCATACAAAGTCAAACCTAGCTTCAGTTCAGACCTTGGAATTCATAGGAACCCTCTTGAATACTACAGTCCAGGTGGTTTCCTTACCTCTCCATTGCAGACTTCAGGTTTGGGCCATAGTATCCCTCCCATCTCCTCCAGCATGATTAGTACTTCAAACTCTGGGGTCTATGTCAGCTGGTATACTTCTAGTGCCTCTAGCAAGGTTCTTTATGTGTATCCTTCAGTGGACATTGGCAGTGCAGTGGTCCATTCTTTATCAGCCCCTATCATTTCCCATAAGACTCACCCTGATCTGCAAACGTCATATTCTCTGGTAGCTTCAGTCCGATGATCTGTTTCTGGGCAGACCTTTTACCCTTTCGTCCCCAGTTGCTACTGTGACCATGAACCCTTCCCAACTGGGGTGGTGGGGACATTTCTTGGGAAAGATGGTCCAAGGCACGTGGTCCCCTCTGGAGACAAAGTTACATATCAATGTCCTAGAGATGAGAACAGTCGTCCTAGCGTTGCATATGTTTCAAGATGTTCTCCCTTTAGGGACAATTGCTGTCCAAACAGACAACATGTCACTGGTCTGTTATATCAACAAACAAGGAGGGACCCAGTCTTACCCCCTATGCAGAGAGAGTTTGGGAATGGGTGATCTCTTCAGACCTCTATCTCATTGCAACGCACATCACGGGGAAAACCAAGGAACTAGCAGACAGGTTCAGCAGATCTCTTCTTATGCCTCACGAGTACCGTCTCAATCAATCAGTAGTGAATGCAGTCTTTGAACGCTAGGGCCAGCCTTGCTGTGACCTATTTGCCTCACCCGTCAACAACACGTGCAGCAAATATTTTGCTCTGATCACCCCACCGAGGGATGCTTTGATACACGATTGGCCCCTGGGTCTCCTGTAAGCTTATCCTCCTCTTTCTCTGATTCAAAAGTTATTAAAGACAGCAAGCAGCCTGAAGAGTTCAGTCATCCTCCTTGTCCCCTTCTTGGCTTGACAGGTATGGTCCCCTTCCTCTGGTCTCATTTGAAGTAACTTCCAAGGACACTGGAACCCATTCAGGATCTCCTGTCCCATCCATCCATAATTCAACACTACACTCTACATACACTCAAACTAACAGTGTGGTTTCTCTACTTCCAGTAAAGGACAGTCCAAGCTTGCTTCCCCAGTTTGTGAGATTATCTTGGCCTCCCAGAAGGTTTCTACCTAAAATGTCTACAGGAGCAAATGGAAAATATTTTCTATCTGGACTTCCAGTCAGAATATCGATCCCTTTTCAGCTCATGCTTCCACCATTCTTCTCTTACTAACAACTCATTTTAAAGAAGGAGCTAGTTTTTTACTTTTAAACTTGACTTGGCAGTGAGCGATCTCTAATTTCCATTCTGGAAATAAATCCCTTTCTCTGGCTATGACCAGATTGTGTAAAGCCTTCATGAAGGGTGTCTTTCTACTCAGATCCCCAATAAAAGACCCCTCTACTCCTTGGGACCTCATTGTGGTTTTTCAAGCTTTAACTCAGAAAACCTTTGAACCAGCAGACAAATGTGAAATTAAATTTCCGTCTAGGAAAACCATCTTTTTAATAGCTATTACTTCAGGAAAAAGAATATCTGAGCTTCAGGCCTTATCAGCTAAGCCTCCTTACATTATCTTTCATAAGGACAGAGTATCCCTACGGACCAATCATTCCTTTCTTCCGAAAGTGGCTACAGAGACTAACATTAACTAGTCCATACAATTACCAGTCTTCTTTCCCAACTTTACAAATAAGGGGGAGTACATGCTGTGTCTTCCTGATGTGCACAGACAATTGTAGTTTTACCTTCATAGGACAAAGCAGTTCAGAAAGTCTTATCACCTATTTGTATACTTTTCCACTAGCCACCTGGGCCAGGCAGTGTCTAAACTCACTCTAGCCGAATGGATTACTGACCTCATCTCATTGGTGTAGTCTCAAAAAGGATTACAGTTGCCACGCCCCTCCAGAGCTCACTTCACTCAGGCTATGGCTACATAGAATCATTGGAGATTACTAGTCTGTCGACCCGGAGTTGATTTTAAGCCTAGCCATTTTATCCCAGTGTAATACCATAGAAATTCTAGTCAGTACCCAGTATTGCATTTAGTGATGACTGCATATGTCCAGGAGGGTTGTGGGCTCTATCCCTGGTAAGAATTTACAATGCCCCATCCACTCATCCAGGTTCCTCTTGAACAGTGTCATAGAGGTGCTCTGTTTCACATGAATTGGTAGCCTGTTCCAAAAATGAGGCAGGCTCTGGTAGATAAATCTGTCCCTCCAGCTTGTCCTGTTTAAGTCGTAGGCCCTATTGATGTCCCTGGAACAGTTAGTCCTGCTTCATTTATGGATATACAGTATGCATTGATCCCTTTTCAGCTCCTGTACAAAGTGTTCTTGAATTTCTGGCAGCAGTTTTTGATGAGGGAGCTAGTTCCTCAATAATCCAAGTCCAGTTAGCAGCAGTTTCTAGTTTTCATACTGGATTTGAGAATTCTTCTTTGGCTTCATCTAAGCATTGTAAAGCCTTTTTGAGAGGTACTCTTTTACTAAGACCACCATGTAAAGATCCTACTCTACCATGGGATTTAAATTTGGTGCTGCAGGCCTTAATTCATTCTTCCTTTGAACATCAGCTAAATATGATCTTAAATTCCTCACCTGGAAAACTATCTTTCTAGTGGCCATTACCTCTGCTAGAAGAATTTTAGAACTTCAAGCATTGTCTTCTAAACCTCCCTATTTGATATTTCATAAGGGTAGAGTAACATTACCAAATGTTTATTTCCTTCCCAAGATGGAGTCAGAATCCAGTATTAATCAGTCCATTTACCTACCAGTCTTCTTTCTTAAATTTCCAAACAAAAGGGAATGTATACTTCATTTATTGGATGTCCACAGGCAATTATGTTTTTACCTACACAGAATGAAAGATATTAGAAAAACAGATGAATTATTCATGTCATTTGCAGATTCTAAATTGGGAAAAGCAGATGGCTGACTTGTGTACATCATTTATCTACGATAAGTTGGGTTTGTCTTTACCAAAAACCTTTAAAACCCCATTCGACTAGGTCCATGGCAACTTCTTCAGTGTTTCTTGCTAGGGCTTCCATGGACGATAATATGTGCAGCTGCAGCTTGGGCTAATCCTCATACCTTTATTACTCATTACAAATTGGCGTTGGCTCAATTGTGCTCAGGAATGTCCTTCCTTACAGTCCACCCAGGAATTTAGGTAGCTGGGGACTCTGTCCTATATGTTGAAAATAGAGTAAAAATTGACAACATCAGATAAAGAAGTTATGTACTTATAATGTTCCATCTGTGTTGTTTATTTTCATTCTTCCTCAGCTCCCCACCCTCCAACCCCCATCCTTTGTTTTTCATGGTGAATTTTTGGAAGAATAAATATCTGTAAGGATACCACAGTCCTCCTTATTGAGCTCCAGATATGGCGTACTCTATTTAAGCAATAACCGACGATGTGGTGTGGTATATTGAAGATTTACTCACGGTTGGTGTGGTTTAATCATGAGGGCGAAGCCCAGGTGATTAAATAAAGCCAACTTTGGGTAAATCTTCAATATACCGCAACCACAGAGTCGGCTATTGCTGTTATACAATGACATTATTTAAGAAAAAAATACTTACTTTTTTTAAATAATGTCTTTGTGTAAGGGTGCATTACTGTTCTTCTTCCGGTGGTGGTATACTGCTTCCTTGTGTTGATATACTGCGCATGCGTATGGGACTTGTGTTCCCACACATACCCAGTACATCAATGCTTTGAAACGGAAGCAACGGAGAAAAGCAAGTTTCCGTTGCTCCGTTTTTTTTTTTTTTTTTTTTTTTTTTTAATTAAGTTTGGACACCTTATACCAACAGAAAAAAGTTTGGGGGACCGGACCTTTTTCCGTTGGTATATTGTGGGATTTATAATGGGCACGCTGGTCAATCAGCTTGCACATTTTGGAATATTAATGGGGGGGGTCATTATATAATAGGAATCTTTATAGTATTCCTTTTACCCTTGTAAATCAGCAAACAAGATCTGAGGTATGTTAGCAGTTGGTGCATTATGGGTAAGGGAGGGACTGAAGAGCTTTTTGGTGATCACGAACTGTAGTAATGGCTGAGTTGGATCCGAACCTATATGTTGAGGAAGAATGAAAATGGACAACACAGATGGAACGTTATGGTAATTACATAACTTCTTTTTTGTAAAACAAAATTGAAGACCATCAAACATCTTGTTGCTGGTTGTGATATACTAATTGCAAAAGGAATGTATACTGAAAGAAATAATAATGTGCAAGACTGTTGCATTGGAGACTGTGCAAACATTAGAATATTGAAGTACATGAGAAGTATTGAAAACATGAGCATTTTAGAAAATGATGAAATTTATATCACATGGGATCACCCGTTACCAACAGTTCAAAAAAATAGATGCAAGAAAACCACATGCAGTAGTCCATGAAAAGAAGACAAAAGTAGCATTGATCATTGAAATTGCTGCACACAGTGACTACAGTGTATTAAATCCAGAGAGACAGAGTCATAAACTACCAGGATTTGCAGGCAGAAACAAGGGCAATGTGGAAGAAGGACACCCAGACAGTTCATATAGTATTGGAAGCAGTGGGTCTTATATAAAAGAATTTACAATCGTACTTAGATATGTTATGGATACATGTAACGCCGTAAGAATTGTAGGAGGAGTCAATACTGGGCACATTGCGGGTGCTGAAAAGAGCACTTCTGGCTAACATCAACTACTAAAGCAATACTAATTTCATAAACTTTAAGCATACTTTAACTTAGGAATGGGGTCCATTGCAGTCATGGTATTAGAAACCCAAAAGACTTTTTAAAAAAACGTGGAATCCATGGACAGGCAGAGTAATTCACACATTTAGTCCATTGCTTACAGTTAGAGTTAGCTGTTGGTAGATCAGATGTACTGGTGTTATTGAGTATGGGCTATAGTAGTTTACTCTGAAAAAATTGAAGGGTTTAGTCTGGGTTTTGGAAGGAGAACTCCTGATTCCCCCTATTTCACGTATAGTGTAGCAGGATATCACATCTGGATGGCAAATTGTTTTTGTAGCACAGGGCTCTCATCTCTAAAAAAGCTTTCCATTTTGCCACTATTTCAGGAGAGAAGTCCTAGAATAAATGTACTGAACTACTGCACATTGTAAATGGCTTCCCTTCCATCACTTCTCTGAGGATACATAGCTTGTTCCTTTCTTCAAGCAGTCAAAAGACAACTTGCCTGGGGGGGTTACCAGCTTTGTTTTAGGGATGCAGAGAATGCTGCACCCTCTCTATTGGAAACAGATATTAAAATGTAATGCCTCTGGGAGAGTATATTGAAAAAATTGCAGCACATCTCCCGTCTCCACACCTTCCTGTAATCCAGCAAGCCACAGGTTCTTCCTGCAGCTATGATCCTCCATGCTGACACAGGCCTCTATATGTTTTGACACCTTAGCTTTATGAACGTCCGCCAGTTAAGAGAATTGCTTAAGTTAGGTGGCCTGGAAATTAACCCCAATTCTAAAAAAGCCATTTTTGATGTACAAGTATGTATAGCAGTTTTTAGTGCAGCATACTCTGATTTGCTGATAGCAGTATCCTCTCATATCTTTATTTGTTCTATTAAGTGATACACCTTGGTGGTGACATCACCTTGGAGCTGCAGAGTTGTCTCAGGTCCATGCTCCCTCAGTAATGGTTTCTTAACTGGTAAGTGGCCCTCAAAATTTCTCGCTAATGGAGAAGGCCTTGTTGCTGCATCCATCACCAAATGCAACAGTTTTTTCTCCATAGTGCCTTGAGAAGGAAATTCCCCAAAAGGCAGATTTGTCCACAATTTATGACTTTTTCTCAGTAGCTCTTCATACGCAGATTCATACAGAAAGTTAGGATATGCAAAGCCAAGGTAATTTTCATAACCCCTTTCTGGTCATGGCAGATTTGGTTTCCTCTGCTTTGGCTTCATCTCAAGAAAAAAAATAACCTCCCTTCTCCCACGGCACTGTCAGTTGCTTACTCACCTCTATGGTCAGCCTCACCTAGACATTCAGTCACTTTAGTTAACCTGTTGGTTTCTTTACTTCTAGTGATGGAAAGGGATCCTGTGCTCCTACAAGTGATAGAAATCAGTTTTTCAGAAACCTTCATCCAGAAAATTTTATAGTGGCAAATGGATTAAATTTTCCTTTTGGGCAAACAAGCAACATATTGGCCCATTTTAGCCCCAATTTCTCAAGTACTGACCTTTTTGACAAAACATTTTCATACAGTAGGCTGCTGCTACTCCATTAAAATTTGTGTAGCAACAATATCTTCCTATCACCGAGGAGTTACATTGTCCTCACTGGCCTTCTATAACATCCATAAAGCATTCCATGTTGGCTTCTATTGAACCATCCTTCTCTGCCGTGGGATTTAAAATTTGTTTTGGAAGAACTGACTCTTCCTCCTTTTCAGCCTGCCAGTGTGGCTGACATTAAATTCATGTTCTGGAAGACCCTTTTTTTAGTGCCCATTATATCGTCTAGGAGAATGTAAGAATTGCATTCCTTGTCATGTAAATATTCATTCATTGTATTTCATAAAGACAGTGTGTCTTCTAGAACTAACCTCTCCTTTTTGCTTAAAGTTGCAAAACAGGCCAGTTTAAATCAATCTGTACATTTGCCTGTTTTTCCCAAACTGTTCCAGCAAAGGCCAATATAGACTGCACTGCTTGGATGTGCACAGGCAACTCAGATTTTCCCTTCAAATAACGGGAATCCAGAAAAGGTGACCAGTTATTTGTTTCCTTTTCCAGACTGAAAACAATGGTCAGAAAATGGCAAAAAATCCATTATGCAAGTGGTTATCGGACTACATCAGTTTTTGCTGTTCTTCCGGCAGTAAATTCCAGTCCAACATACTAAGAGCAGTCTCTTTCCAGGTTTATCTACCTCAGTGGCTTTCCTCCAAAACCATTGGATGAAATTTGTGTAGCTACAACATATAGTCTGCCTTACATATGTTTATAAAACACTACAGTTTAGATACCCTGTTTAGGTCTGGATCCTCCTGTGGGGCTTCTATTCTTAGAGGTATCCTGTCTTAGTACATCTCAAGGTCTGCTGGGGACTCTGTACATCTGTTTCTAGTGTCCAGACAGAACCAGCTTATATACACAAGTTATGTACTTATCAGAATATTAGATTTAGTTGTTTTTTGTCTGGACAATGGAAACTCCCCACCCACCTTTCCCCATCCTAATTGCTGTATCTAGAGGAACCCAGAGGAGGGTTCATGCATGGTGCACTTCTGCTCTCCTCTCTTACTCTAACGTCATTAACCACAAGCGCAATAATAACAAACTATCCTCAGCACTCTTTCTAGATCAAGCCAAGGCTTTTGACATGGTTGACCACAAAATGCTTATAAATACCTTGAAGGCCTTCTCCTTAAACAACCATGCACTCCAATGGTTTTAATCCTACTTGCAGGGCAGGCAACAGGCAGTCCTATGGCAGGACAAGCTATCATCTCGCCTACCCATCACATTAGGAATCCTCCAGGGCGCGATACTAGGACCCCTTCTTTTCTCCATCTTTATCAACGACCTTCATTCAGTCATCCCAGATGCTACCTGCATTCAATATGCGGATGACTCCACCTTGATTTGTTCTGACACCTCACCAGCTACTTTATTCACATTAACCCAAACCTTCAGTGCAGTGGAAAAATGGCTCTCCAATCAACATCTAATCCTAAACCCCAACAAAATTAAGTTGCTCCTCTTCTCCCCCACATACAGGACCCCCTGCCAGCCTTCAACATAACTGCTAACAATGGCACTGTCATCTCTCCAGAAGCCCAAACTAAACTACTGGGTGTTATAGTTGATAACCTGAAGTTTGATGTGCATATCAATCAAACTATCAAAACCATTAATAAAAAACTTGGCTATCTTTACAGAATCAAACCTTTCCTTACCCCACTTGCTAGAACTGCAATTGCCTGTTCCCATCTGCTATCAACTCATCTCTATGCCTTACCTCTATTCTCCAACTTAAACAAAACATATCTTAATAAACTATCATCCTGCTATAACCACATTGCCAGATTTGCTACTGGCACAGCCTACCGGACACACCACTGTCACAAACTAAATCGCCAAGGATGGCTTGAACTACCAAGCCTATTGCAGTTCAACCAGCTAATAGTGGCACATAAAGTCCTTTAGCAAGCAGAAAATACACCTGCACTAAAAAATATTATCAGCCCCTACACCATCACCCGGCCACTGCGATCATCCACTAGACTCCTAGTTCAAACATACAAATCCAACTACTCAGCTGGGGACTCTCTGTTTGCAAACTCTGTTGGAAAAATATGGAACAGACTCCCAGCTGACTTGACCCGTGAACCCTCACTAACTCAATTCAAAAACAAACTCAAGAAATACTTCATAACTCATTAGATATGTCCTTGCACTAAACACGACTAGTGACCTCTGTATTACTTAAGTGCCTTACCTTCAGCTACTTCTAACTTTTTTCTACCACACCATTTCAGGAAGGGGCAATTGTATAACTGCTGCTCAGTGTGTCTTAAACCTGAATGTAATGTTATGTATGTTTAACTCTGAAAATAATGTTATGTTTTGTAAAGTGTTTTATAATAAGTACTATATGTGCTAAATGCTGGTATTGCTTATGACTGTAATCTGCTTGAAACTAGCATTTACTAAATGTTCAATGTGTATTATTATCTTGGAGCTTTTCTCCACGGGCCTCTGCTGAAAATGGACATGTATCCAGTCGGACTATCCCGGTCAACAAATGTAAAATAAAAATAAATGGCTGTTAAATTATCCATGTCATCAGGAATATCTTTCCTTATCATCCCTATTTCTCAACATAATGATTGCTTTACTTGATCTGGAGAGTTAGCTGAGAGTTGTGCATTTTGGGCAGGGGAGGAGCTTGAGCTAGCCAGAATTCTTGTTGTTGCCTTGGAGAAGAGCTGCCTTTGATGATCAGTCCATCAGTTTCCAGTGTCTTAACAGAAACCAACTAATCTAATTTTCTGGTAAGTACCTAAACAAAATAAACAACTCAATTGAGAGTCCTTGTAAGGAAGCTGACACCCACAGTAACACTTGATGTTAAGTTGTCTGTCTCGCTTTCATTCTTGCTGTTTGGGTTTGGAGCCGATCCTCGGCTCTGACTCGGCCATCTTCTGTAGCTCGAGAGCTGTTTACTAGCTCGAGGCTACCCCTTATCCCAGAATGCCCAGTGTCAGCTACCCAGATCTCGTTTGCCACTTCAGCTGCAAGGTTGCTTCCTTACTGGCTCAGGCTTAGTATAATCTTTTTGATATTTATATAATTTGTTGTTTTTCTTGAAAGTTTGTCAAGTAATTGTCTTTTTAGTACATAGATATTATTCCTTTATCCCTTTTCGCATTTCTGTGTATTTTAGCTTTTTTGGCCTTAGCTCCATAACTCTCAGGCCTTCTTTTTCTTCTTTTTCCTTGAACTCGTTTAAATTAGAGAGCCCCCCCCAGGATAGCCGTTTTAGTTAGAAGCTTTCCTTCTTTTCTTTAACTGTAAAAAAAAAAAAAAAAAAAAAAAAAACTCTATTGTTTTTATAGTAGTTTTTCATTATTTGTTGTTACTATAATGTCTAAAGAGACTAAGGTATCTGGCTTCAAAAAGTGTGACTCATGCTGTCAGAAAATGTCTCTGACAGATGGGCACACTAGTTGTGTTTATTGTTTGGGGCCTGTTCACCTGCAGGACTCCTGTTCTATATGTCTTGCTTTCAGTCCAAGGGTCCTGCAGGAGCGCAGAAACAAATTAATCCTTCGGGGATTATTGAAGCCTCAGGATTCTCTGGCTAAAAATACTCAGCCAGCAAAATCCCATAAGTCTGTCAAACCATCGGCTCCACCTTCGGAGCCGACTCCTTTTCTTGACCAACCATGTATGTCGGTACCGGCTGGCACCGACAAGACAACTCCGTCGGCTCCATCTGCTATTTTGGAGCCATCTCAGAGCCATAAGAGACTGAGGTCGCCATCCTTAGAGTCCATCCACTTGGCACCACAGTCACCTTTATTACAGAAAGAATGTAGCCATCATTCTTCCCACTCCTCTCGATCCTCTAGATTATCGGATCATGATGTGGAGAGAGTAGTAAGTAGGTTGCTTAAGTCACAGGCACTGGCAAAAATTCTGTCCAGCCCACCTCAACAGGTATCTGCTCCAACCACCTCTATTTCTATTCCTCCTCCGACTATATTTAGCTCGGAGCCAGAGACCATGGATCTGCAGGCAGTAGGACTGTCGGCGCCGATAATCATCTCTCCTTCGGTTCTGGTGTCGGCTCCGGTTACCTCGATTGTACCTTCTATCGAGGGATCTGGGCTCCGAGGCTCTCTCGTTGGCATTGAGGGGGGGAATGGCATCGGACCCTTGTCCGACCCCGTTCTTCCCCTCGGAGCTTCGGCGCAGGTGAGCTCGGCTCCAACATCGACCTCGGTGCCGTCACCCTTGATGCGGAGAAAGACTCCGGTTTCTTAGGAGCTGGAGCTTTCTCTGCCTAGAGGTCGGGACGCCTTCGAGGTCATGCGGAGTGTGCTGTCCCCCAAGACAGCTCTACTGCCAGCTCCATCGTCTCCTCCTCCCATGGTGTCTTTGCCAATGTCTACTCCTCCTCCAGACCCCAAGCGTTGGGAACCTATGCCCCAGGACACCCCATTGGGTGATCCTTCTTCTTCCGAAGCCTCCCCTGATTACTCGGAGGAGCCTCCCCAGAAGAAAAAGTGCAAGAGGAAGCACATAGACTCCCCTGAGTCTGTCACTTCAGATACAGATATGGATGAATCGGAAGGGTCCCCAATGTCTCCCTCTGAAGATGTTTCCTTTTTGGACATCCTTGAAATGCTTAGGCAGAGGAGGGACTGGACTTCCCTAGCCCCTACTGAGAATGAGCCTGTATTCCTGGATGCATTCAGTTCCCGACCTTCCACGTCCTTGGTATCTCCACCTTTCGATCCACTCATGTCCGTAGTGGCTCGAAAGGCTTGGTCAGCTCCAGATTCTGTGAAACCTTATCCAAGGAGACCAAATAAATTTATTACAGCCCCCCAGGACAAGCAATTCCTCTCCAAAGGTGTGCCCATTGATGCCATGGTGGTTGCAGCAGCCACCAAAAAAGAGTTAGCAGAGACGTCTTCATCTGTTCATCCTCCGAACAGAGAGTCTTGGACGATGGACAGATATGGAAAGCGAATGTTTGCTTCAATGACCTTTTCAATGAGGTCCCTGAATTATTTATGCCATTTTGCACGTGTTCAAAGGGATCTCCTGAAAGAGCTTGGAGATACCCTTCAAGATCCTACAGCTGAGGGAGGACCAGCCAAAGCAGCTTCTCAGCTTGCGACTCTTAATTCCATAGTTAACTCCTCCATGAGGCTGATTTCCTTTGCAGCCGATGGAGCAAGCAGGGCCGCAGGGACAGGTGTGGCTCTTAGGAAACATACTTGGATGTGGCTGTGTCAGTTTGTGGAACCCTTTCGAGTGTCCTTCGCCAATACTCCCTTTGATGGCTCTTTTCTCTTTGGGCCTCATGTGAAAGACACATTGACCAGGTGTGAGCAGGAAGGCAAGACTCTCTCTGCCATGGGAGTCTGTTTTTCCACTCCTTCCAGACCTTATCCCAAGGGTCAGAAGAGCGGAAAGATGTGGTTCCAAAAATCCCAGGGACCCTTGCCTGACACACGTGGTGATTTTTCCCCCAGGGGCAGAGGGGGAAAAAACAATAACAGACGCCGCCCTCTTGGCAGAGGGGGACCGCAAAACCAGGGTGACAGAGAAACTTTCTCTGCCAAACCCTTCCAGCATCCCTGAAGGGTTGCCCAACTGCTCACCTCTGGAGGCAGTCGGGGGGGAAGACTTTCGCTGTACCCAAAAGCCTGGCAAAATATAACAAGAGACAGATGGGTACTATCCATCATATCCGGAGGTTACAAAATTCCCTTCCATCAATCCCCCATAGAATCGATAAAGCCCATCCTAGATGTCCCACCCAATCTAAGGGATCAAGCAGTCACAGAAGTTTCAAGACTGCTAGAAAAAAGAGCCATTCAAGAAGTCCCCGCAGACCAACTAGGATCCAGAACTTACTCAAGATTCTTTTTAGTACCAAAAATGACAGGGGACTGGAGACCGATACTGGATCTCAGCAGATTGAACAAATCTGTACAAAAAGAAAAATTCCAGATGGTGACACTGCAGTCCATTTTCCCTTTTCTGGGTCAGGACAATTGGATGTGCTCCATAGATCTTCAGGACGTGTACTACCATATCAAGATGGACAGATGCTCTAGGAGATTTCTTCGCTTCCGGGTAGGGGCCAGTCATTACCAGTTCAGAGCTCTGCCCTTTGGTCTCACCTCAGCCCCAGGGTGTTCACCAAGTGTATGGCAGTAGTCATGGCTCACTTGAGGCGTCAAGGATTCCAGGTGTTTCCCTATTTAGACGACTGGCTCCTGACTGCTACCACCAGGCATCAACTCTTAGAGACACGGGATTATACAATCACATCATGCACTCAACTAGGCATTACAATAAATTTTGAAAAATCTGCCTTGTTGCCCTGTCAATCTATTACATACATAGGAGCAGATTTAAACACAAAAGAAATGTTTGCAAGATTACCATAGGAAAGAGTTTCCACTATTCGTCAACAAGTGTTAATTCTAATACAGAGCAAAAGGGTTCAAGTCAGGTATGTCCTCCAAGCTCTAGGCTCCATGGCAGCTGCAGTTCTTCTTGTCCCATTAGCGCGTTTCCACATGAGAATCCTTCAGTGGCTTCTTTTCATGCAGTGGTCTTTCCAGGAATTACCCATGTCTCACATGATCCTGATTACAGAAACATGCAAAAGGCACCTTTCTTGGTGGATGGTCTCCCCACTAGTAATTCAGGGCAGACCTTTCATACAACCCCCTCCGGTAGCCACAGTGACCACGGACGCCTCCCTGATAGGGTGGGGGGGGGGCATTATCTAGGCAGAACAGTGCAAGGCACTTGTCAACCTCACGAGTACCATCTGCATATCAATGTCCTAGAAATGAGAGCGGTTCTCCTAGCGTTGCAAGCCCTTCAAGACTCTCTTCCTTCTGTGACCATTGCAATCCAAACGGATAACATGTCAGTGGTGTGGTACATCAACAAACAGGGCAGGACCAGGTCTTACCCCTTGTGTCGAGAAGCACTCAGACTATGGCAATGGGCTATTTCCTCCCAACGTTTTCTGATAGCAATGCACATCCCTGGGATATCCAACATTATGGCGGACAGGCTCAGCAGAGCTATCCTCATGCCTCATGAGTGGTCTCTAAATCAGGAAGTTGCGGATCTTATCTTCCACAAATGGGGATGGCTTTGTTGCGACCTATTTGCCACTCCTCTCAACAACAAATGCAGCAACTACTTCTCCCTGGTCATATACCCAGAGATGCTCTAGTCCACGATTGGCCTCAGGGACTCCTTTACACTTTTCCCCCTTTTCCCATAATTCCAAGACTCGTACAGAAAGCAAAATCGTTGGGTTGCAAAATGATCCTCATTGCCCCATACTGGCCTCGACAGATATGGTTCCCGTTCCTACACCTCCACCTTTTGGATCAACCGTGGATTCTGGATCCGGTTCCAGATCTTCTGATTCATCAATCAGGCGGGTTGCACCAATCCCTTCAAAGTCTCCAGCTCACAGCTTGGTTGCTCCACTTCCAACCTTAGCCAGGCTTTCCAATATCTCCCCAGCAGTCCGTGATGATATTGTTTCCTCACATAAGTCTACTACGAGGAAAACGTATGCTAATAAATGGAAACGTTTTTCTTACTGGGCAGAATCTAGAAATTTGGATCCTTTCTCAGCCCCTGTCCATGAAATTCTTGAATTTCTAACACA
Source organism: Protopterus annectens (assembly GCF_019279795.1). Lineage (NCBI taxonomy): Eukaryota > Metazoa > Chordata > Ceratodontiformes > Protopteridae > Protopterus > Protopterus annectens. The sequence goes on from NC_056731.1 coordinate 537,085,268, forward strand.
GCTTTTTCAGCCTGGTGCAGCTTCCGCTACCATTTCTAATTTTCATATTGGTATGCTTAATTCTAGCATAATGTCTCATAAGCTCTGCAAAGCCTTTATGAAAGGAACATCTCTTCTCAGACCCCCAGTTAGAGATTCTCCCCCTCCTTGGGATCTCAATTTAGTTTTAGCCTCCTTAATTTTGCCTCCCTTTGAACCGGCAGCATTATGCTCTTTAAAATTTCTTTCTTGGAAGACACTTTTTCTGGTAGCTATCACTTCAGCTAGACGTGTCTCAGAACTTCAAGCACTATGTGTTCGTCCCCCTTACCTGGTGTTTAACAAGGACAGAATTTCTCTGAGGACCAATCCATCCTTTATTCCTAAAGTCTGCTCAGAGAACAGTTGAAATCAATCCATAGATCTCCCAGTTTTCTTTCCTAATCACAGCAACAAGGCAGAATACAAACTCCACCAATTGGATGTACACAGACAATTGCATTTTTACATCCATAGAACTAAGGAACTAAGAAAGTCAGACCAGTTATTTCTTTCTTATGCTTTCAACAAACAAGGCCTTCCAGTTTCCAAAGTGACCTTTTCCAGATGGTTATCTGATACTATTGCCTTTATTTATCAGTTATGAAATAAAGAGCTACTAGCTAAACCAAAAGGTCATTCTACTAGAGCATTAGCCACCTCTGTAGCGTTTCAGTCTATGTTGCCCATAGACTCAATCTGTGCAGCTGCCACTTGGGCAAACCCCCATACTGTTATCTCTCATTACAAGGTAGATATGGTCTCCTGGAGCAGAGCTTCCTTTGGTTCTACTGTTCTGAAGAGTTTGTTCCAATGAGCTACCCGGGATTTTAGCTGCTATGGACACTGTCCCAAACAGCAAGAATGAAGGCGAGATAGACAACTTAACATAAAGAGGTTATGTACCTACCATAACGTTCCATGTTAGTTGTCTTCTTCTCGCCTTCCTTCTTGCGTCCCTCCCTCCTTCCCCCTTCCTAGAGGATTGTGAGGAGTTCCCTTTTGTTTTTCACTGGCTGAGCATCTTTTATTGCTTCACTTGCCAGGTAAATCTATAACTCTTTCCTTGTTTAGGTGTATTGGTCAGCCAGTTTTATCTAACTGGTCACTCTACTAATGTCTAGTGTGCACTATCTCAAACGAGATCTGGGTAGCTGACGCTGGGCATTCTGGGATAAGGGGTAGCCTCGAGCCAGTAAATAGCTCTCGAGCTATAGAAGATGGCCGAGTCAGAGCCGAGGATCGGCTCCGAACCCAAACAGCAAGAAGGAAGGCGAGATGAAGACAACTAACATGGAACGTTATGGTAGGTACATAACTTCTTTTTTCTCCTGTCATAAAAAAAAAAATCCCAGAAAACAAACAAATGTAGAAAAGAGGAAGGGTCCCCAATGGGGTACTCCTTTGCCTGAGTAGCTGCCCTGAACCTAAGCAAAACGGATGACTAGACACAAAGCTGACAGAAGTCTGCATACACAGACTAGTGACAAGAAAGTTCTGACTTTTGGCTTGTCCATATGTCCCCTTTATACTAAAGCAACCACTCATGTAAGAGCAGATGTATAACATGGGAGGAAGGAGCCCAAGCTTTGTAGAATGTCTGGTCATATGGTTATCCTGGCAAAGTCTCATTTGTGCGTAATACTGCAACAGTGATCTTATGAAGAATGTCACCATTTACATTCAGGTTATATTATAACCAGCATTTACAAACTGCACTTTATGTGAAAATGTTCTCAAATCATTCTGTGTAATGAATAAAGATATTAGCATTAATACAGTTCAGTAGTTATTGTAGTTGTGCTTTTACATGAATGTTATTTAAACAAATCACTACTTTATATTCAAGAATACTAGCACTATGTATTTCCATACTTATTCCAGTTGCATATTGTTTGTGTGATTATTGCTGCACATTGCTGAGTATAGTGTGATTTTTTAGGATAGTTGAGGCACCAATTCCCCTAGACCTAACCTAATTTCTTCTAATAGTTGTACTTAAGTTTGCTGGGGGGAGTGCTTTCCAAGAACTTTGGTTGGTATGTAGTAAAATATGCATAAAACACTGCAAGTGTAGAGGTGTAAATATATTACAAAGTGTAGCAGTAGTACTTCTGTGCACCATTGTGGATTGTATAACTGTAATGAAGGCTGCATTTAGGCTCAGGTGGTATACCTCTTGAAACACTGGTAGAAGTATGCAAGACTTCCACTGAGGGCTGTCTTTGAATTTGTTTTGAATTTTAATTATAATAAGCGGTTTTACTCATTGTAAAAAAATGTCAGAAGGCTTTTACTGAGTGGTATAGGTAAGCCTGCACTGACTTTTTCTACTTTATGTAGTTCAAAGAAATTGTTGCCCTTTCTGATCTGTTAGAGAGTAATTATTACAGTTTGTTTGTATACTATGTATCATATATTGGCTCTGTATAAATAGGAAAGTGGGTGAAATTGTTTCACATGGATGACTCCAGTATCTTGATTATAGAACAACAGCAAATTTGGAATTGTAACTAGAGTCAGGCTCACTCCTTAAGTAATTACCTTTTTAAGCAGAGGACCATGCATCTCATCTTCTTTGTTCAAGAATCAGGGAGAAAGACAAAAATAATTTAATGGTTAATAGAACATGTTTTTCTCAGAATATATTTTCTGAACAATCAGCATAATCAGAACAATTTGTCTCATACATTTGGTGTATCCCTCATAAAATTTGTGGTTTTCTGGCAAACTATTTGGAACAAAATTCAATAAATAAATACAGACATTTAAGTTTCAGACTTACTATCTTTCAGAAAATGAATGCTAACACAAATCTTGTTATTCGACCACTGTTCTAAGTTTATAAGAGCAGTATTTTAAATATGTCCCTATTTTGGGGCCTTTACCCCCCCCACACTTATTGTTGGCTTTGTCCAGATTTCTTGCACTAAGAGGTTGAGAGGTATGAATCAGAAATATGAAGCTCTTTTTCTCAAACTAAATAAATAAAAGAAGTATGAAACTCTACTGACTGTCATTATTGACTGTAATCCTCAGTGATTTAGCAGAAAATAAAAACTTTTAGGAGGGAGATAGCAAAAAACATGAGGCAAAATCTGGGGCTGATGGGTATGGATGGTACTCTTTCCTCAGAATGCGTTTTTCTGAAAAATGGAAGTCTATGCATTCCTTAAATGAAAATCATTTCACATGACCAGTGTTTTTGTTACAGACAGTATACCTCTCAACCTTTTAGTGCAAGAAATCTGGACAAATCTTAAAGTAATGTGGGGGACAAAGGCCGAAAAACAAGGAGAGATTTTAAATATTGTATTTGATATTGTCCTTTTCATTCGTCCTGAACACACGGGTTCAGATCTGATCCTCGGATCTGACTCGGCCTCATACTGTAGACTTTGTGTCCAACTCTCAAGCTTCTCCCTCTACCCACAATGCCTCAGTCCACCCCCAACAGCCCAGATCTCATTTGACACCATCATGCTCAGATGCAGGTTCCTCTTTCGAGTGAGAAATTAGTGAATTCTTTGCATATTTATTTTCTAAAAGTTTCTTCTAAACTTTTCTTATTTGACTTTCCTATCTTCCCTCTTAGCTTTTGCCAGCAATAGGCTTTATACTGTTTTAATAGTAGTGCTTTTGTACCATAGTTGGTATTGCTTTTCCCTGTTCTTCTTCAAACAGGTTATTGTTAGTTGGTAATTATTCTTTTTCACCCTTTTTCCTTTTTACAAAAAAAAAAAAAAAAGAAACTTATTCTTCTCCTAGGTTTTTACTGTACTGCTTTAATGCTTTAAAGGTTATTACTCTGTCTACTTTACTGTCATGTCTGAAAAACCGACAGGGTTAAAGAAATGCACTTCTTGTGGGCAAATAAAATTCTGAATTTAGATGCCCACATAGAGTGTATTTATTGTCTTGGAGCTGGCCACTTGGATGCTAACTGCAGTATCTGTTACACTTTTAATCCAAGAGCTCTGGCTAACCAACGCAACAAATTAATCTTGAAAGATCTTCTTCCTGCTGCTACAACTTCATCTTCTGGGGCTCAAGCCCCTGCCAAATCTTCCAAGTCTCGTCTTTAGGAGCACAGAAAATGCTCCCCACCAAAGTCCCATAGGAATTTATTGGAGCCACTAGGTAAGACCTGAAAAACCTTGGATTCGTCATCTTTGGATCTGATAATTATATCGACTAACCCAGTGGTGCTTACCTCACATCCCAGACCCTTGGATCCAAAGCCTGGCACCTCTTATAGAGTTTGCACGCAAAAGTATTTGCTAAAACCAATTTTCCCTACTCTGCATTCTCCATTTTTACAAACTCCAAAAAACATTCATGGCTACAATCCACTACATCATCCAGACGTTTATCAGAAGTGGATGTGGATAGGATGATAGGAAAATTTCTCAGCGCTGAGATCCCGATAGGAGTCATACCGCCTCCATCCCCTGTTGAATCTGTGAGCCTTCCAAATACATCTCAAACTATCCTTTCTCCTTCTCCAATCTGTCCCACTGTTTCAGAGTGTCAGGATCCAAAAACACTGAGAGGTCCAGAGGTATAACCGAACAAGTTATCTTCTTTGACTCCGAAGGCATCCTGACTAGTTCTGCTCCAAAACGTTCAGATGGGAACAGGAGCCGAAGTGTTGGTGTTGGGTCTGTGGAGCCAGGATTGATTTTGATGTTAGCAGATCTCTCCTTGCCCCTTGGAGCCTTGGCCATGGACAGTTCAGGTCTAGTTCTATCCTCGAGGCACAGATCCGAGAGCAGTCATGATCTGCCTACAAGAAGCTTTGGTTCCTGTGCAGATGTTCTTCATGTTTCACTGTTGTAGTCATTACATTTGGGTTATCTGCCTGCAGGTAGCCCTCAGCCAGCCTGAATATCAAAGTCTTGGATTCCTGCGTGGGATGCTGTCTCTTCTTCCATGACGTCAGGTCGTCAGGGGTATAAATCATGCAGCCGATGCCATTACATCAGTCTTTCTTACTGTGCGGTGCCCGAAGCAGAAGCAGTTCGCAAGTGCCGGTTGGCCGACTTCTGAAATTTTCGTTTTTGAGTTTCAGAACCGAAGTCTTCAAAAAAGCTAAGTACCCCATTGGGGATCCTTTTTCTTGCTCTTAACTGATGTCAGTAAAAGTTAACAATTGTATTACCTGTGGAAAGCAAATACCTCATAAAGATTTTTATTTGTACTGCATTCCTTGCTTAGGCCCAGACTACGTCATCCCTCCCTGTCGGTTTTGTGCCTTATTCAACCCCCGGACTATTCGTCGTTGGTTTATTTTTGCAGCAAATTATTTTGGTACTCGGTTTAACTATTCAGAAATGGATTCGGTAAGCCATCTGACTATCGACATTCCGAAAAAACATAAAGACAGAGACAGACCGCATAGGTCCAAAGCTGCCGACACTTCCGTTAAGCTAGTCGCCAGTTCGGCGGTACTCAGTGAGGTGCTTTCGCAGCCCCTGATACCCACTACTTCAGATTCGCAGGCCTCTACTGAGACCCATTCAGAGTCAAGCATGCCGCAAGATGCTTCTTCGACTATGGAACCTGCAGATGTCTCTACCTTGGATGGGTCCGGAGCCGCTGTGCAGGCACCGGCTTCTGAGGATGTATTCAGGCCTACTGACTTGCATTTCAAACCAATGCCATCTTCTTCTTCAAGGCCTAAAACTCGACCCACGCCTAGAAAACCAACGTCCAAACCGCATTGTCAGGCCCATATGCCTAAAAAACAAATGATAAGAGTGGTTGAAGACCTTATTACTTTAATTAGGGGAAGCCAGCCTTCACCCTCTAAGAGACCTAGAACTGATTTTCCTTCTGATTCTTCTGATTAGGATTCTGAAATTTCTGTTTCTTCTGATTACCAGGATTTGCTCTTATCTACCTATGAGGATTTTGATGCAGAGGATTCCATTCCCTCTGCTTCCCCTCCAGAAGATTTTTTTTTTTTTTTTAGTGAAACCTTGCACACTCTTAGGGAGCATTTCCACTGGGAAAGCCAGGATTACTCTGACTCCAAAAAGAGGCTTAGGGAATTCTTACTCCTCTCTCAACACAGGCCTTTAGCTGTCCCTCCTGTCCTGAACATTGTAGATAATGCCTTCTTGGAATCTAGCCTGGCTCCAGACACTTTACCTTCAGCTCCCAGGAAGCCTGACAGGTATTACAGGGTACCTGACTCTCACAAGTTCCTCTTCAAGAATCCTACTGAGGACCCAGAGACCATTTCCCAAGGGTCTAAAGGCATTAAGGCTACTACTGCCAAAAACCCTACCCCTCTGATAGAGATTCCAGGGCCTTGAACAGATGGGTAAGAAGGTATACACTTCTGCTGCTTTGGCCATCAGGGCCTTAAACTGCTAGATTCATATGTTAAAGTATCAGCAGCATATTATGGGACTACTTAAACAGAAAATGATGTTGATTCCTGACTGTGCTGAAAATAAAGAATTACAGGATTTAATGCATTCTGCTGAACAAGTTGGTAAACATACTTTGCAATGTGGTTTTGACTCTTTAGAAGCATCTTGCAGGGATGCTGTTACTGGGTCTGTACTTAGAAGGCATGCTTGGCTTAAGGAGCAAAATTTGCCAGATCATGTTAAAGCTAAATTACTGGATGCTCCCTTAAACCAAGACTGCCTATTTGGCAACAAAGCAGAAGAAGTCCTTAAAAAGATGGAGGAAAAAGCTAAATCTATGCAAATAGTTAAAGATTTCCTGCAAGTATAGCCTCCCAGATTTAGTAGGCATTGGCCTTCTAAGAATTGGTCCTATCCTGTCTCTCCCAGGCCTTCTCAGTCCAAATCCAGGAACAGCAGACCACCTAGGCTACAGTCTCAAGGTACTCACAGGCCTAAGCAGTGGGGGGCTCCCACTTCCAAAGCTGGATGTAGTAACACCCCCCCCCCTATGGAAAAATGTCACAATGACTTAATCTTAAACCATCCAAGCCCTGCTCATTTGCCTGCTCCCTTAGGTGGAAGGATCGCCCTGCATGCAAAAAACTGGGAACTCATTACCCAGGACAAATGGGTTTTAAATATAGTTTTCCAAGGATACAGATTCCACTTCCACACCTTACATACCCCGAATGGTTGGCCAGACCTACCCCCAAATCAGTGGGCAGAAGCTCAACAGCAGGTTCTCTCTCTGCTAAGTATCAGGGCTATTCAACTTGTCCCAGCAGAAGAAAGGGGACAAGGTTTTTACTCAAGACTTTTCCTGCTACTCAGAAAAGACAGCTCTTGGCATCCTATCCTAGACCTCTCTATTCTAAACACCTTTTTGGTAATCCCAAAATTCAAAATGCTAACACTTTAACAGCTGCTTCCTGTGCTAGGCAAAGATGCCTGGTTGGCAACCATAGACTTAAAGGAAGCTTGTCTGCACATTCCAATAAGGGAATCTTGCAGGAAATACCTATGCTTCAGAGCAGGCTCCATGCACTCAGTTCTTTGCACTTCTCTTTGGCTTATCTACTGTGCCCAGGGTATTCACAAAGTGTCTAGCTCCAGTCATTGCATTTTGCAGGCAAAGAAATATTCAAATATATCCATACCTGGACGATTGTCTAATTCAGGCAGAATGCCAGTGCATGCTAATAAAACATCTGGCATTTGTAAAGAAACTTCTAACCTCACTGGGGTACACCATAAACGAAAAGAAATCTCATCTAGTACCCTGCCAACAAATTGTATTCCTGGGAGCAAGCTTGAACACAACTTCCCAGATGGCTTACCTCACGCCAGTGAAACAAGTTTATTTGACAGCCTACTTCAAACTACTGGCCACAAAGACCCTGCCATCTGCAAGGAAAATCCTGCAAGCCCTGGGGTTCATCGCCTCTTGCATTCTACTAATTCCATATGCAAGACTGCATATGAGGAAACTAGAATGGTATCTAAAAAGCCTATGGTGTCAACATTCTCAGGACCCGGAATCAATGATTCCTATCATTCCTTGTATAAAGACAGAGTTCGTTTGGTGGGCAGAGACCTGCTACCACAACAAGGGGCTCCCATTCACTCTACCCCCTGCCGCCCAAACCCTAACAACAGACGCATCAGACTATGCATGGGGGGCTCACTTGGTGGGGCAGTGCATTCAGGGCAAATGGAACCTGAGTCAGATGCACCTGCATATCAATCAAAAAAAATGTTAGCTGTACAGAATTTCCTGACAGCCTTCAAGGACCACATTCTTCCAGGACAATTATTGGTAAAGACAGACAACATCACTGTTATGTGTTATGTTCCATCCAGTCAGAGGAAATAAGCAACAATTCAAATACAAAATCTGCTTGACAAAAGAGTCATCCAACATGTCTCCCATACCAGATTGAATTTGGAACTTATTGAAGGTTCATTTTAGTTCTAAAGAAAACAGGGGATTGGAGACCAGTTCTGGATCTCAGCATCTTAAATCCATTTAAAAGGCCAAGTTCTGGATTGTCACGGTTTAGTCCATTCTTCCTTTTTGGAGAAGGATGATTGGATGTGCTCGATAGCCCTTCAGGATGCATACTATCACACCAGGTGGTCCAGAAGGTTCTTAAGCTTCTCGCTGACAGCCAGTCATTATCAGTTCAGAGTTCTGCCCTTTGGTCTCACCACAGGCCCAAGGGTATTTATCAAGTGCATGGCAGTAGTAGCAGCTAATTTGAGACTGCAGAGATTTCCGGGTGTTTCCTTACTTAGACGACTGGCTCATATGTGCCCGACCAGGCATCATCTCATCCTAGCAAGAGAAAAGGTAATCCAAACTTGTACTGTACTAGGAATAACTATAAATAACAAAAAAATCTCAACTAGAACTAAGTCAAAATTTAGAGTTCATAGGGTCACTGTTCCAGACAAAATCATCAATAGCTTCACTTTCCCTCTCCAGAGTTCAGACAATAAGAACACAAGTGGAAAAGATAGTTCCAGTACCAGAGTTTCAGCCCATTTGGTCCTTCAGGCTTTGGGATCAGTGGCAGCAGCTATAACATTACTGCCTTTGGCCAGATTTCACATGAGAAATCTTCATTGGATGCTGGCCTCCCAATGGTTAATTCTTCATTTCCCCCTATCTGCCTTGATACGAATCACCAACATATGGAAAAGGGATCTGATGTGGTGGATACATTCAGTTCAGGTTTTACATGGCCATTTATTCATCCCTTCTCAGCCCAAGGCCATGGTGACCACAGATGCTTCTCAGTTGGGATGGGGCATTACCTAGGGAAGACGGTCCAAGGCACTTGGTCCCCCAGAGAGGCAAATTTTGCATATCAGTGTTCTAGAATTGAGAGCAGTGCTTTTAGCGTTGTAAGCCTTTCAGACTGTTGTCCCCTTGGGAACGATTACAATACAAAGCAGACAACATTTCTGTGGTTTGATACATCAGCAAACAAGGAGGGACCAAATCATATACTCTGTTTGAGAAGCATTCAAGGTGTGGCAATAGGCAACATCTTCCAATGGCTTTCTTTAGCAATGCACATTCTGGGGATGTCCATTGTGCTAGTAGACAAACTGAGCAGTTACATTCTACTACTTCATGAATGGTCCCTCAATCAGATAGTAGCGGAAATGATTTTCTGCAAGTGGGGCCAGCCATGCTGCGATCTCTTTGTGTCCCCTCTGAGCAACAAGTGCAGCAGCTACTTTGCTCTAATCCCCCACTGGGGGAATCACTGAGGGTTGCTGTCCTTCACGATTGGCCGCTAGTCTGTTTTATGCATATCCCCCAATTCCTTTGATCCCAAAGTTTCTACAAGAGAGTTGCCAGGTTGAAGAGCAAAGTCATCTTCATTGCACCCTTTGGGCCTTGACAGGTTTGGTTCCCCTTCCTGTTGTCTAATTTGATTTTATTGACCCTAGATCCTGGACCCAGCTCCAGATCTGCTGTCTCACCTGACAGGCATGATACATCCGGACCTCCCTAGTCTCAAACTAGCAGCTTTTTTTTTCCATTTCCGGTAATAGCCAGACAACCTATGTTCTCATCCCCTGTCCGCTGAATTTTGTTATTTTCCCACAAACATTTACAAGGAACTTTATGCTAGTAAATGGAAAAGATTTGTGCACTGGACATTTCAAAATAATATGCACCCCCTTTCTGCACCGATTCATAGTATCCTGGAAATGTCCTTCAAGGATGCATCTGCAGTCATAACATATGGGTTGTCCTGCCTCAGGCAGCCCTTCGGTCGGCCGGATTCCAAAGTCTGGGTCTGGCCTCGGCTGATGTCGCACTTTCCCGACGCCAGAGCGCCTGGGGTATAAAAGCATCAGCCGACGCCATTTTCCTCAGTCTTTCTTGCCGCGCGGTGCCCGAAGCAGAAGCTGTTCGCAAGTGCCGGTCGGTCAGATCCAGTGAATTCAGCTACCGAAGACTTCGAAAAAAGCTAAGTACCCCATTGGGGACTCTTTCTTGCCTCAGCCGATGTCAGACAAAGTAAATAATTGTTTAACTTGTGGGAAACAAATACCTCATAAGGATTTCCATTCCTACTGCCTTCCTTGCTTAGGCCCAGACCACGACGTATCGTGCGGCCCCCGGTTTCGGCTGAAACCACGGTAATGCCTACCGCGCGTGTCTTGGTTTCGGCCGAAACCGAGTCCTCGGAGTTTCCTACTTCCGAATCCATTCAACCGACCACCGCGGCCCGGGAGGTCCCGGCTGAGTCGGCTACTGAGCTACCTACTGAAACCAGTGTCCAGGAAATGTCCAACACCATACCTTTGGACATTTCTACTCCTGCAAGTGGGGCAGCTAGGCCCCCTGCTTCTATGTCCATTAAGGCCTTTTCTAGGGCTAAAGCTGCTAAACTTTCTAAAGCTTTGCCTCCCAAGACTACCTCCCAGAGGCCTTCCTCTAGTTCTCAGATCCTCAGCCTTGCAGAGGACCTTATTTCTTTAATTAGAGGTTCACAACCTCACCCAGACAGGGCCTCTCACCCTCCACCGGACAAAAGGCCCAGGACTGACCCCTCTGACCCACACTCTTCAGATGAGTCCTCGGATGGATCTGAGTTGTCAGACCACCAGGAGGAGGCTTATTCGCCTTATGAGGATTCAGATGCTGAGGAATCTATCCCTTCGGCCTCCCCTCCTGAAGAGTTTTCCTTTGGTGAGACTCTACACTCCATGAGAGAGCATTTTCAATGGCAAGGTCAGGATTTCTCTGATTCTAGAAAAAGATTAAGGACCTTTTTGCATTTGCCTCAACATAGGCCCTTAGCTATACCTCCTGTTTTGAATGTAATTGATGATGTGTACAATGATGTCAGTACAGCCCCTGATACTCTTCCTCCTGCCCCTGCCAAGCCTGATAGATACTACAGGGTCCTGGATTCTCATTTCCATCTGTATAAAGCCCATTCTGCAGACCCAGAAACTATTTCTCAGGGCCCTAAAGGGGTTGCGGCCGCCACTGCCAAAAATCCTCTACCCTCTGAAAGAGAGTCTAGAGCTTTAGAGAGATGGGGAAAGAAGGTATATACTTCTGCAACTCTTTCTGTCAGGGCATTAAATTGTCAATTTCATATGATACAGTACCAAGAGTATTTGTTAGATGAACTGAATAAGAAACTTTCTTCTCCAGAACCCCTTGACCGTAAATCCCTTCAGGATTTGGTACACAACTCACAACAGGTTAGTAATCATTTCTTAAAATGTGGCTATGATGCATTGGAGGCTTCATTTAGGCCAGCTATGACTGGGGCAGTTATTCGTAGGCATGCCTGGCTGAAGGAGCAATCTTTGCCAGACCATGTTAAAGCTAAACTCCTTGATGCTCCAATGGACAAACAAAATTTATTTGGCTCCTCTGCTCAGGAGATCTTAAAAAAGGGTGAAGAAAAGGCAAAATCTGTGCAAACAGTTAAAGATTTCCTGCAAGTACAACCACCGAGATTCATCAGAAACTGGCCTACTAAGAATTGGTCCTTTCCAGACTCGGACAGAGCCCAGAGGGGCAGGAACAGGCACCCTAGAGGCAGAGGCCAATCGAAGGGCTCCTACAGAGGCTGTCAGTGGCAGCCTGCCAACCAGAGGAGTAGTGCAACAGCAACAACAACAACTACTACACCAGGACAGGCTCAATGACTTTTCTCTGATTCCACCTACCAGGGATCAACTGGAAGCACCCTTGGGCGGAAAGCTGGCTTTATTCTCAAAAAACTGGCATTATATTACAAGGGACACATGGACACTGCAAATAATAGACAAAGGATACAGGTTCCACTTCCACACTTTGCCAAAAAGAAACGGAATGCCAAACCTTCCACCAAATCAGAGGGCAGGGGCTTTAAGGCAGATCAACAATTTGCTTCAGATGAAAGCTATAGAAAAGGTACCACTTTCAGAACAGGGCCAAGGATTTTATTCCAGACTATTCCTTGTACCAAGAAAAGAAAATCAATGGAGGCCTATTCTCGACCTGTCCGCACTGAATACTTACCTCATTGTGCCAAAATTCAAGATGCTGACCCTACAGCAACTTCTTCCCATGTTGGGCAAGGAGTCTTGGCTGGTGACTCAAGGAGGCATACCTGCACGTCCCTATTCGACCAAGTTGCAGAAGACACCTCAGATTTCTTGCAGGATCAGAGCATTATCAATTCTCAGCATTGCTCTTTGGCTTGTCTACTGCGCCCAGAGTATTCACGAAATGCCTGGCATCAGTAATTGCACATTGCAGACTTCAGGGGATTCAAATCTACCCATACCTGGACGACTGCCTAATACAAGCGGACAACAAAGGAAATTTGATAAAGGACTTGGCCTATGCCATCCACCTGCTACAGGCCTTGGGATACACAGTCAACATCCAAAAGTCAAGACTAGTGCCATCCCAAAGGATAACCTTTTTGGGTGCAGATCTGGACACAACCACCCAAATGGCCTTTCTCACAGAAGAAAAACAAAAACAACTTCCAAATTACTTCATGATTCTGACAAGACAAACTCAGCTTACTGCAAGGAAAATCCTGCAGGCCCTGGGTTACATGGCATCCTGCATAATTCTGATACCACAGGCCAGGCTGCATATGAGAAAATTACAATGGTACCTAAGGAGTGAATGGTCTCAACACAGTCACAGTTTAGAAACCTTGATACCAATCATTCGATGCCTTCAAAAGGAATTTCTGTGGTGGGCTCAGGCCTGCCAGTCCAACAGAGGGTTGCCTTTCAACAAACCAAAAACAAGGCAAACCATCACCACGGACGCTTCAGACCGAGGATGGGGAGCACACATGGAGGACAAATGTATCCAAGGCCTATGGTCTCAAGGACAGCTAAGCATGCACATAAACCAAAAGGAAATGCTGGCAGTGATGCATGCAATCGAGGCTTTCAAACCCTTCCTCCAACAAGGCCACCTGTTAATAAGGACAGACAACACCACGGTCATGTGGTACATAAACAAGCAGGGAGGCACACACTCTTACCCGTTATGCTGGCTGGCTATGAATCTATGGGAACTATGCCTGAAACTCAATATCCAACTACAGTCCCAGTTCGTGCCAGGAAAAGAGAATACACTGGCAGACAGCTTAAGCAGAACTACCATGGATGCACACGAATGGATGCTGCACCCAGACATCTTCCAACTCATAGCAAAGGCATGGGGAATGCCGGAGATAGATCTGTTCGCCTCCCCACTCAACCATCAACTGAAGACATTCTGCTCAAGGACATACCACCCACAAGCTTGGAGGGTGGACTCTCTCTCGTTCAGCTGGAAAGCTCTAAAAGTATATGTCTTCCCACCTCTCCCATTAATGTACAAGGTTCTACTGAAGATCAGGGAGGAACAGCCAAGAGTGATACTGATAGCTCCAGACTGGCCAAGGCAACACTGGTATCCTTTATTGAGAAGCATGTCTCAGGCAAAACCATGGCCTCTCCCCCTATGGCCTCTTCTTCTGACACAGAACAATTTCAAGATCATGCATCCCAACTTGAAAACATTGCAGCTAACTGCCTGGAAAATTCCTTAAATCCCAATCAAACTGTTTTATCACAGAGAGTGAAGGACATTATCTTGGAAACTCGCCAGCCTTCCACAAGGAAGACATACTCAGCTAAACGAAAAGATTTCTCATTTGGAACACATCAAAAGGCTCAGATGTGACAGTGGCAAGCATGACACATATCCTGGAATACTTAGCAGAATTGTTCCACAATGGCCTGTCCTAGTCTTCCATTAAGATTCATGCCTCAGCAATTTCAGCAGAATACAATGTGGATCCACCTATCTTCTCACACCCTCTCCTCAGACAATTTCTGAGAGGGATCAAAAATATTAAACCTCCAAGAAGACCCCCCTCTACCTGCATGGGATCTCAACTTTGTGCTGGAGAAACTGACACTTCCTCCTTTTGAACCAGCAGCATCAGCGGATCTACAGTTTCTGTCTTGGAAAACTGCATTCCTTCTGGCAATTACTTCAGCAAGAAGAGTATCTGAGTTACAAGCATTAATGGCAGTACAGCCATTTCTTATTTTCCATCAGGACAGAGTTTCACTAAGAACCAAACCTACTTTTATGCCAAAAGTGGTATCTAGGGTATCCTTGAACCAAGCTATCCACTTGCCTACATTCTTCCCAAATCCACAGAATAGAGGGGAAAAACTGCTGCACACCCTGGATATACACAGACAACTACGCTACTACTTGGACAGAACTAAATCTAGCAGAAAAACTGACCAACTATTCGTAGCATATGCTACTGGGGTGCAAGGCAAAGCAATTTCCAAACAGACAATTTCAAAATGGATAGGAAATTGCATTCGATTTTGCTACTCCTTTCATGGAAAGACAGTTCCTGTAAACATCAGGCCTCATTCCACAAGGGCCACGGCCACCACTACAGCCTTCCTACAAGGGGTGGCTACCAAGGACATTTTAGAAGCTGCTACTTGGAGCTCCGTGCATACATTTGCCAAGCATTACACTCTACCTTTATACTCCAGATCCAGAGCAGGTTTTGCTACTGCAGTCCTGCAGGGGATCTTAACTACACCATCCTTTTCTTAGTACCTCCTCCCCCAGATTGGCTATGGTATTTTACCCATATGTTATGACTGCAGATGCATCCTTGAAGGACATAGTACAGTTTTGTACCTACCATAAATGTAGATGTCTGATAGGTATGCATCTGCAGTCAGGTTTACCCTCCCTCCTACCCCTCTGTGGTATTCCTAGGGTACTTACCCCTCTTTTAGCTAGCTGGGGGAATCTATTATGGTGTATTTGTTTGTATATACATGTATATATTTATATAATTTTGCAAATGTTTGGAACTTTTCTGCATTTATCCAAATTTAGCCTTCCTAGAGGGCACCTGGCATCTGGGGCAAGAAAAACTGAGGAAAATGGCGTTGGCTGATGCTTTTATACCTCAGACGCTCTGACGTCGGGGAAAGTGCGACATCAGCCGAGGCCAGACCCAGACTTTGGAATCCGGCTGACCGAAGGGCTGCCTGAGGCAGGACAACCCATATGTTATGACTGCAGATGCATACCTATCGGACATCTACATTTATGGTAGGTACAAAACTGTACTTTCTTGATGTTACTTTTTAATCAAGGGGCGAGTTCTTTGACAGTAAAGGTTCACTTAGCAGCAATTTCTGATTTCCATATTGGCCTTGATGGCTATTCACTTGCTTCCCATAAACTTTGTAAAAACATTTCTACGAGGCACACTTCTGTTAAGACCCCCTGTTAAAGATCCTGCTCCTCCGTGGGACAACTCTGGTATTGCATTCTCTGGTCCTTCCTCCCTTCAAACCTGCACATAATTGCAATCTTAAATTTCTTTCTTGGAAAGCTTTGTTTTTGGTGGCCATTATTTCTGCCAGATGAATTTCAGAGATCCAGGCCTTATCTGTGAAGCCTCCATATCAAGTTTTTTTATAAGGATAGAGTTACAATATGAAGTAATGCATCCTTTTGGCCCAAAGTAGTGTCAGAGTCCAACATTAACCAGTCCATTAATTTGCCAGTTTTCTTCCTAAATTATACAAACAGGGCAAATATTTGTTAAATTTACTAGAAGTTCATAGGCAATTGTGTTTCTATCTGCACAGAACAATGGACTTCAGAACTTCAGATCAGTTGTTTCTTTTGCTGAAGGGAAATTGGGCAAGCCTGTGTCTAGAGTTTCCTTAGCCAAGTAGCTTACTAACTGCATTTCCTTTATTTACAAGTTAAACTTGCATTTACCTAAACAACTACATGCTCTCACTCAAGGTCGATGATAGCTTCCTGAGCTTTTCACTCACTAGGCTCCATGGATGACATATGTGCAGCAGAAACTTGGGCTTCCCCTCATACCTTCATCTCTCATTACAAACTGGACTTAGTTTCCATAGTTAGAGCATCATTTGGCTCAGTGGTGCTTAGGAATTTCCTTCCTTGAAGCCACCCTTGGATTTAGGTAGCTGGGGACTCTGCCCCATCAGTTGAGGACAGAATGAAAATTGACAACATCAGATAAAGAAGTTATGTACTTACCATAAAGCTCCATCTGTGTTGTCCGTTTTCATTCTTCCTCAACTCCACACCCACCGACCCCCAACCTTAATTTTTCTGGAAGAGTGAGTGGATAGAGTGAGTTTTTGGGTCTGTTTCTCGATTGTAAAGCTACGGATATAGCTTTGGTTACTTTTTGTGCTATATGTTCCTTAATGTTCTTTACATAAGAGTAATTTTTTCTGCTGCAAACAAGATCTGGGGTAATGGGGGTTGGTGCATTCTGGGAAAGGGAGAAGCTCGAGAGTTCAAAGTTGCCACAAGCTTTTACAGAGGCTGAGTCAGATCCAAGGCCTCGGATCTGAACCCATCACTTGAGGAAAAATGAAAATGGACAACACAGATGGAATGTTATGGGGGAAGTACATAATTTCTTCTTATATAAATTTAAAAAATGGTAGAATAATAGGATTTGTGTTAGCATGCTTTTTCTGAAGGATATGAAGTCTGATTTATGTCACTATTTAGTGACATCAATCCTCAGTGATTTGCCATAAATCGAAATATTTTATGTGGGATAAACCAATAATATAAGGTAAAAAATCTGGACAGTTCATAAGTTGGACAGACAGTAAGAGTAATATTTGCATGTCCTGCAATTTTAGATCTGATGATGTCAGTCTAAATTTATCCTTGACATATGGGTTTGGTTATGAATATCGGAACTGACTCCACCATTACTACAGCCAGTGAGAACCAAAAACTCTCAAGCTTAAGTTCTACCCAGAATGCTCCTCTCCAATTCACCTCACATCTTGTTTGCTGCTTTCCTGTGACAAATGCGTCACCAACTAGCCCTCAAACTGTTATTTTTCCTTTGTATTTGTAATCTTTGCATTTATATAAGATTTCGCTTCTATAGTTATTATTGTAATTTCTCTATAGCTTACCCTATTTTCGACGGTTCTTTACCTCTGCTCTCTACTTTCACTCATACACTTTGGTGTATTCTTACCTACCATTGTTGGTAGCTTTCCTTACTGTTGCATACATTTATCTTTTCCTTTTTCTCATATTCCAAAAAAAAATAGTAGTTCATAGGTAGGTACTAGGCCATCGGCCCAAGGGCCTACGTAAGCCTAGCCAACAGGGTTCCTTGGTTTACGCCACCCAAGAAAGTTATTTTCCTGTGCCACTGTCGAGCAGAGACACAGAAGTGATCCCCGGGGTGTATTTCCTTTTCCCATCAACTCATCAAGATTTTTCTTGAAGAGTGCTAATGAAGAACTTTGCTTGACATAGATGGGTAGCCTGTTCTAGAGTATGGGAGGTATCTGGGATAGGAATCTATCCCTCCAGCATGTCCTGTTTATTGTGGTGACAAGGTTTAGGTCCCTAGAGCATGTAGCTCGGAGGGATTGGGATTTCTTTAGGTGTAGCATGTCCAACAGCTCTGGGTTTGACACAGCTTTATATGTTAGGCAGAGATCACCTCGGAGTAGGCGATATGCTACGGAGTAAAGCTGGAGTTTTTTCAGACGGTCAGTGTAGGGCATTTGTTTGAGTCCAGTAATCCTCTTTGTGAGGTACTTCTGTGGCCTTTCCAGCTGCTGCAGATGTCTTATCAGGTACATTCCAAAAGGGGCATTGTACTCTATAATGGGTTTAATGAGTGTCGAGTAGAGGGGAACGATGACCTCTTTTTTCCTGCATGAGAACCCTTTTATGATGAGGTGTGCCACGTAGAAGGACTTCCTGACTACTGTGGCGATGTGACTATCAAAGGAGAGACTACTGTCCACCTGGGTCCCAAGGTCTCTTATCATGCATTCGGTGTTAAGTAGATTGCTGCCTATGTGGTAGTTCATGGGTACAGAGTTTTTACCAAAGGGGATGACACTGCACTTTTTGGCATTGAGCTTGAGGCCATGGCTCTGACACCAGGCATCTGTCTCAGAGAGGCCCTTCTGTAGGATGTTCACATCATTTGGGGACTTGACTATGGCTCCTAGTTTGCAGTCATCTGCGAACTTCATTAGCCAGAGGCCTTCTGTGTTAGCCTGTACTTCAGAGAAGTAGATACCAAACAGGAGCGGTCCCAGGACGGAACCCTGTGGTACTCCACTTGTCACTGGTTTGAGGTCAGATTTGGAGTCTGCAACTTTTACAGTGTGGGTTCTGTCAGTGAGCCAGTTGGCAACCCATCTTGTGATGTAGGGATTTATGCCTAGTTTATTGAGTTTAGCTATAATTCCAGAATGGGGGATGGTGTTAAAAGCCTTGGTGAGGTCAAGATAGGCTGTGTGAACCACCTTACCCTCATCTTTGGCTTTGGTGACTGCCTCAAAGAAGTCGATCAGGTTCAGGAGGCATGATCTGCCTTTCACAAACCCGTCCTGGGTGGGATCCAGAGTTTGGAGGTTACCAATGTCTTTGTTTATGAGTTCCATGATGATATGTTCCATGGCCTTGCAGACCAGGCTCGTCAGGCTAATAAGTCTATAGTTCCCAGGATCAGTGGTGGCTCCCCCTTTGTGGAGTCTGATAACTGTTGCTGTCCGCCATTCCATGCGCACATAGCCTTTTGCGAGGCTATTATTGAACATGGTGCTTAAGTGAGGAGCCAGTTCATTCTGAAGTTCATGTAAAACGCAGCCTGGGATGTTGTCCGGTCCCATGGATGCTGTGTTTTTGGCTTTAGAGAGTGCAGCTTTCACCTGCGTAGTTGTGATTACAGGGACTCTGCATTTTTCCTGTATAGATATGGGCCCTTTAGGGGGTGGGGGTAAAGTTAGCACTGAACCTATCTACCAGGGTGTTGGCAATATCAGTTGGTTCTGTAATTTTCGTGCCTTTGTGCTGTAACTCAGAGCAGATCTGGGTGTTGCCATTAAGATTCTTGACATAGCTATAGAATGCTTTGTGGTTGTCCTTGGAATTAGTGGCGATTTTATGTTCATAGCTAGCTTTGGAGGATCTTATAAGGGGTCTCAGTTTCTTACTGAGGCTGACCAGGGAGCTCCTCCACTCATGGGATTTTACTCTCTTTTGCAACAGTTTCTTCCTTCTGTTGTACAGTTTGTTTATGGCAGGGGACCACCAGATTGGCTTCCTTTTTTTGGAGGATAGCGTCTTGGTAGCATATGTTTTTCCTTTATACACTTTGGTGTATTCTTATCCACCATTGCTGGTAGCTTCCATACCTTCGGGTGCTCTCTTCTACCATAGTTGGTAGTCCTTTTCTGTACCCCCTTTTTTCTATCTCTGTCTAGTTAGTTGCTATCATTTTTGCCTGTGTGTGTGTCAGATTCCCATTGGGTGAATCATGGCTGATAAAGGGAAAGGCACCTCTGGATTTAAGAAATGTTTTGTGCGTGGCCATAAATTGCCCAATTCTGATCGGCATTCTATTTGTTTACTGCCTGGGCCCGGTGCTCTTACAAGAAGATTGTTCCATTTGTCATGGTTTCAGTCACCTGGCCCTAGTAGAAAGGAAGAACAAATTGTTATTGAAGGGTTTGATAAAATCTGCCTTTGAGGAGGCCATCTCTGGTCATGACAGTAAAAGTAAAATGGAGGTTTCTTCACCATCCTCATATTCCTCCTCTTCAAAAACTGACAAACCTAGAAAAAGTTGATCAATGCCAGCTTCTCCCTCTGCTCTGATGACCAAAGGACTTAAAACTTTGGTTCCCTCTTCCAGTTCAAAACTGGGAGTAACCTCAAAGAACACTTCAGTGCTAACATCTGTTCCAAAAGTTTCTCCTCCACCGGTGCCTGAGTTGTTGGCACAGACCCAAGACCAGACCACAGTGCAGATAGTCTTGGTGCTGTCTCCCATTTTGACACCAATGGCCTTAATGCCTGCAGACAATACTGAATACTCATTCCTTGATCATCCTAGGACCGGATATTCCCCATCTATAGATCCTTTTGCAGGTCATTTACCTAGCCATTCAGTTTGTTCCACCAAGAGTCTAACAGAATCGGATGTGTTGAGATTGGTGGATCAGCTTCTAGTGGCGAGGGGAATTTCAGGTATGTTCTCTGTTCCAGCTCCTTCCAGTGCCAGAACCCTTTCTTCTTCGACTTCAGTTATTCTTCCTCCTCCGACCTCCTCTGAGACCTTGGAGATCCTGGCTCTGAGTTTCCCAGTGCCAATTGTTTCCATTCCTGCTAGATATCCATCTCCAGTACTGATTCCTACCCTGAGTTCTTCGTTTTTTTTGGAGCCAGATACCTTTGGGGTCATGGGTATGCTGTCAGTTCCAGGGGGCAGGACTTGACTTCAGTTTTCTCAGAGGTATCTCTGCACCTTGGGGCTTAGGCACATGTTAGCTTGACCCTGGCTTCGGCCTCAGAGTGGTTTCTTCAGAGCATGGGGGACTATGGTTCCGAGGTAGTCTTTCTCGGTTCCGGGCTCCCATCCCTATTTGGGGCAACCAGCTTTCCAGGCCATGGAGAGGGTTTTGTTGAACGTGGGCATTCAGTCGGCTCCACCTCTGCCAGAGCAGTTTCCCAGTCCTTCCCCTTGTCCTGAGCTTCAAACAATTCCAACACCTGGGCAGCGATCACTGAAACTGCAGGAGTCACCTGTACAGGTTTTGTCCTCTTCTGACACCTCCCCAGATCATCTCACTGGAGAGGTTCCTCAGAAAGGGAATTGTAAGAGGAAACACCTAGATTCCCCAGAGAAATCCATTATGGAAGACACTAACTTTGATAAAGGAGAGGGTTCCCCATGGTCACCCCTAGAAGATGTCTCCTTTGGAGACATCCTTGAGATCATTAAGCAGAGGGGTGGCTGGACATCCCAAAAGCCCTCTTCAGAGGAATCAGTGTATGTGCAGGCATTTGGCACTCGACCATCTACCTCTTGAGTAACTCTGCCCACTGATGAGCTCATTAAGTTGATCTCGCAACAGGAGTGGAAGGCTCCTGATGCCATTGAACCCATCCCCAAGAGACCTCACAAAATTCTAACTGCACCTGAGGATCACCAGTTGTGGGCAAAGGGACTAGTGGTAGATGCCATGGTGGTAGCAACGGCCACAAAAAAAGGAACTGGCAGACAAAAGTTCTACTATCCATCCTCCTAATAGAGAGTCTTGGGTGATGAGTAGGTTTGGCAAGCAAGTTTATGCTTAATCGACCTTTGTATTACTGTCTTTGAACTTTATGACACACTTCACCAGACTTCAAAGGGGTCTGATTAAAGAGTTATCATATACCTTGGCAGGAGCCATATCTGTCACAGTCCAAGATAAGGTTGCTTCTTAGTTGGCCACCCTAGAGTCCATTTCAAATTCTTCGATGAGGCTCATAACACATTTAGCCAAAGGGATGACTAGAGCAGCGGGATCAGGTATAGCCATAAGGAGATAGTCATGGATGCGCTTGTGCGAATTTGTGGAGCCATTCAAGTCTTCATTAATCAGTGCCCCTTTTGACGGAACGTCCCTTTTTGGCCCTAAAGTTTGAGAAACTTTGTCCAGATTTGAAAAGGATGGATAGACCCCTTCTGCAGTGGGTATACATTTTTCTACTCCTCAGTGGCTCTATTTGAGGAAGCAGAGGAGTGGGAAAATGTGGTTCAAAAAGTCCTAAGTGCCTTTCCAGGACACACGTGGCAGTGGCTCCCCCAGGTGAAGAGGGGGAGCTTTAATGGAAGCGTGGCAGAGGTAGCCTACAAAATCAGGGTTCCAGGGATACTTTTCCTGGTAAATCCTACCAGTGCTTCTGAAAGGAGTCCCGACTGCCTTCCTCGGGGGGTAGTTGGGGGTGTTTATTCCTGCACCAACACACCTGGCTTCAGATAACTTTGGATGTTTGGGTGTAGAGGACCATAACCAGAGGCTACCCCCCCCCCACAATTGCAAGAAAATTCCTGATGTTCCACCCAGTCAGAGGGATCTAAGTATTAGAAATCCAAAAACTGCTAGAAAAAAAGTCATCCAAGATGTCCAGCCAGACCAGATACAATCTGAGATTTACTCAAGATTCTTTTTAGTGTCAAAAAAAAGAGAGGGGACTGGAGACAAATTTTGGATCTAAGTGTTTTGAACAAATCTGTTCAACAGACAAAATTCGAGATGGTCACAGTTTAGTCTTTTCTCCCATTTCTAGGGAAAGATGATTGGATGTGCTTGATAGATCTCCAGGATGCATATTACCACATAAAAATGGATAAGTGCTCCAGGAGATTTCTCTGCTTCTGGCTGGGAGCCAGTCATTATCAGTTCAGAGCTCTGCCCTTTAGTCTCACCACAGCCCCAGGGTGTTCACCAAATGCATGGCAGCAGTAGCAGCTCACTTGAGACTGCACAGATTCTGGGTGTTTCTCTACTTAGACAAATGGCTCATTACCCCTCCCACCAGGCATCTTCTAAAACAAGCAAGAGACTACATTCTCTAGACCTGTGCAAACCTGGGGATTACCATAAATTATGAAAAATCACAACTGACTCCAGCACGAACTTTAGAGTTCATCAGACAGTTCTAAATACCAATACATGCATAGCCTCCCTACCTTATCGAAGATTGCAAAAGATGAAGGCCTAAGTACAAAAAATTGTCAGAAACAAGAGAGTAGCCACACAACTAGTCTTACAAGCCTTAGATTCGATGGCAGTGTCCATACTAATAATTCCCCCTAGGAAGATTTCAAAAGGGAATTCTACAGTGGCTTCTGGCATCTCAGAGATCCATACTGTATCAATGAATGTCAGATCAGATTTTGTGTACCAGCCATTGCAAGAAAGAACTAGCTTGGTGGATTCATTCAAAGGAACTTCTCTTGGGCCACCCCTTTGTCCCATGTCAACCCCAAGCCATAGTGACCACAGATGCCTCCCAGATGAGGTGGGGGGCATTATCTGGCAAGACTGTCTAAGGCACTTGATTCCCCATGGAGGCCAACTTGCATATCAATGTCCTAGAGCTGAGCGCAGTGCTTTTAGCATTGCAGGCCTTCCAAACTGCTCTCCCCTTTGGAATGATTGCAATTCAGACAGACAATATGTCAGTAGTTTGGCACATCAAAAAGCAGGGAGCAACCAAGTCTTATCCCCTTTGTCGAGAAGCTCCCAGAGTTTGGCAGTGGACAATCTCTTCCAACCACTTTCTAATTAGCAGTGCATATTTTGGGGAGTTTCAGTGTGATAGCAGACAAACTGAGCAGATGCATTATTCTACCTCATGAGTGGTATCTCAATCCCAAAGTGGCGGAAAAGATTTTTTGTCACTGGGGCCTGCCTTGCATCGCCCCTGAACAACAAGTGCAGCAGCTACTTCACCCTGGTCCCTCCTCTGGGGAAATCCCCGAGAAATGCTGTCCTTCACAATTGGCTCTGTGGACATTTGTACGCTTTCCCCCCCAATTCCATTAATTCCCCAATTTCTGAAGAAAGCAATCAGGTTGAAGAGCAAGGTAATCCACATTGCCCCTTTTTGGCCTCGACAGATTTGGTTCCTCTTTCTTTGACTTTATCTGATTCAGTGACCATGGACTCTGGACCCAGATCCAGATCTCCTGTCTCATCCAGAGGGATTAGTTCACCCAAACCTTCAAAACTTCAAGCTCACGGCTTGGCTTCTCCAGTTTCATTGATTGCCAGGCATAATAAACTTTCCTCCCCAATTCATAGGATTCTTTTGGCCTCCCATAAACCTTCCAGCAGAAAACTCTGCAATAGTAAATTGAAGAGATTTTCCTTCTGGGCTTATGATAACATTGACCCCTTCTCCACTCCTATCAATAAAGTCTCAGAATTTTTATCTTTGCTGTTTGAAGCAGGGGCCTCTTCCACTACTATCAGGGTTCAACTAGCGGCTATTTCGAATTTTCATAATGCGTTTAAAAATGTTCATTAATTTCTCATAAACTTTGCAAAGCATTCTTAACAGGGACCTTGATGCTAAAATCTCCATATAAGGACCCATTTACACCCTGGGATCTAAACTTAGTGTTACAGACAACTGCAACTTGAAAGTCTTATCTTGGAAAACTATTTTTGTGGTAGTGATTACTTCTGCCAGAAGGATTTCAGAAATTCAAATGTTATGTTGCAAACCACCATATTTCACAAAGACAGGGTTTCCTTGAGAATGAACCCTTCCTTTTTACCAAAAGTGTTGACAAAAATGAATTTCAGTCACGTAATCAATTTACCAGTATTCTTTCCTAATTTCTCAAACAAGGACGAATACTGTTTGCATTTATTAGATGTTCATAGACAGTTGCGCATTTATCTTCATAGAACAAAAAACATAAGGAAATCAGATCAACTGTTTGTTTCATTTTCAACTACTAGATTAGGTAAGCCAGTCTCCAAGGTTACCTTATCTAGATGGCTAAAGGATTGTTTATCCTTCATATACAGCAAGAGGAAAGTTAAATTACTTGGGCCTCTTAGGGCACATTCTACTAGAGCCTACTTCAGCAGTGTCTCAT
The DNA here is from genome assembly GCF_019279795.1 of Protopterus annectens. NCBI lineage: Eukaryota > Metazoa > Chordata > Ceratodontiformes > Protopteridae > Protopterus > Protopterus annectens. The sequence continues at coordinate 537,110,229 of NC_056731.1, forward strand.
TCTAAGGTTTCCGTGGACGATATTTGTGCATTGATGTGGGCTATCCCATATAACGTTATTACTCATTACAAATTGGATTTGGTCTCCAGGGAACAGCGTCATTTGGTTCTGTGGTGCTCAGGAATATCTTTCCTTTTGTATCTGGAGATGTATTCACCGTCAGTTACTTGATCAGCTGCTAGTTGACTGCCAGCATGGTTTTAGACCTTTCCATAGTACTACAACAGCTCTACTGTACTTTTCTGACTGCATTAATAAAAATCATAACAGCAGCTTACTGTCCTCAGCCCTCTTTATTGACCTCTTAAAAGCATTTGATATGGTTAATCATCAATTACTGTTAAACTCACTCAAATCACTTTCAGTAGATACCCAGACAGTTAATTGGTTCAAGTCCTATCTAGGAAATAGACAACAAGCAGTCCTCTGGGAAAATAAACTATCTACTCTCTTCCCTATAACTCTTGGAGTCCCACAAGGCTGTATTCTGGGACCTCTTCTCTTCACTATTTTCATAAATGATCTGAAAGTCTCCCTTCCACAAACCACCTGCATACAATACGCCGAAGACTCGACATTAATATATATAGCCTTCTCGCCTGCTGGACTTCATTCGAGTACCCAAGCAGTATTTACCTTAGTTGAAAACTGGTTCCATCAATGTTGTCTCCTCCTTAACCCCCAAAAAAACTAAATTGGTATTTTTCTCTCCCACGCAGAAGTCTCCTGCTATCAGCTTCACAATTACATCTAATAATGGTACTGTACTAACTCCGGACACAACCACCAAACTTTTAGGTGTAACAATTGATCAGAATTTAAACTTCGGCACACATATCAACTTAACCATTAAATCAGTTAATAAAAAACTTGGTTTCCTCTACAGACTTAAACCCTATCTCACACCTTTAGCTAGGACTGCTATTGCCCAAACTCACTTAATCTCCACCCTTCTCTATGCATCCCCAATCTATACCAACTTATCTAAAAAAAAATCTTCATAAGTTGGAAACAACCTATAATAACATAGCTAGATTTGCCACTGGTGCCCCTTTTCGAACCCACCACTGCCAAAATCTTAAATTGCTAGGATGGCTGGAATTCCAAAGCCAGATTCTTTTCCAGCAACTTACTACTATACACAAGATCTTACACCATCCCACAGATACACCCATACTCTCTACCCTCATCTGCCCATATAAAAATCTAACAACCCTTCGATCAGCTAATATGGTACTAGTAGCTACCCTAAAGTCCAACAACAAATCTGGAGATAGCTTGTTCTCAAACTCTATTGGTAACTCTTGGAACACACTTCCAACTGAACTAATAGCCCTTTCTTCTACCCCACTTTTCAAGAAGCAATTAAGAATCTTCCTTAAAGCCCAATGGCTTTGCCCATGCACAAATCCTGACTGACACTTTCTCCCCTAGCAGGACCATTCTTTAATATCTATCATTAATATGCTATTTCAGGTGCTCTGATATTCTCTATTAATTCCTACTGTAGGGTTTTGGTAAACTTTATAAACAATGTTACCCTGAAAAAAACATTTTATTAATCCTTTTACTCAAAATTTTTAACTTATTTAGTTGGGTATGTTGGTATGTTACTGTAACAGTACTATATAAATGTTCCTGAATTTGAAATGTTTTACCTGTCTGACATTATCTGTATTGTATATGG